>NC_056442.1:10480088-10720088 GCF_018296145.1 Oncorhynchus tshawytscha
AGAGGTGAGAGAGAGGAGGGAGGAGAGAGAGTCAACAGACAGACAGAGGTGAGAGAGGAGGAGGGAGGAGAGAGAGTCAACAGACAGACAGAGGTGAGAGAGAGGAGGGAGGGAGAGAGAGAGTCAACAGACAGACAGAGGTGAGAGAGAGGAGGGAGGGAGAGAGAGTCAACAGACAGACAGAGGTGAGAGAGGAGGGAGGAGAGAGAGTCAACAGACAGACAGAGGTGAGAGAGGAGGAGAGGAGAGAGAGAGAGTCAACAGACAGACAGAGGTGAGAGAGAGGAGGGAGGGAGGAGAGAGTCAACAGACAGACAGAGGTGAGAGAGGGAGGGAGGAGAGAGAGTCAACAGACAGACAGAGGTGAGAGAGAGGAGAGGAGGAGAGGAGTCAACAGACAGACAGAGGTGAGAGAGGGAGGGAGGAGAGAGAGTCAACAGACAGACAGAGGTGAGAGAGGAGGGAGGAGAGAGAGTCAACAGACAGACAGAGGTGAGAGAGGAGGGAGGAGAGAGAGTCAACAGACAGACAGAGGTGAGAGAGGAGGGAGGAGAGAGAGTCAACAGACAGACAGAGGTGAGAGAGGAGGGAGGAGAGAGAGTCAACAGACAGACAGAGGTGAGAGAGGGAGGGAGGAGAGAGAGTCAACAGACAGACAGAGGTGAGAGAGAGGAGGGAGGGAGGAGAGAGAGTCAACAGACAGACAGAGGAGAGAGAGGAGGGAGGGAGGAGAGAGAGTCAACAGACAGACAGAGGTGAGAGAGAGGAGGGAGGGAGGAGAGAGAGTCAACAGACAGACAGAGGTGAGAGAGAGAGGAGGGAGGGAGAGAGAGTCAAGACAGACAGAGGTGAGAGAGAGGAGGGAGGAGAGAGAGTCAACAGACAGACAGAGGAGAGAGAGGAGGAGGGAGGGAGGAGAGAGTCAACAGACAGACAGAGGTGAGAGAGAGAGGGAGGGAGGGAGGAGAGAGAGTCAACAGACAGACAGAGGTGAGAGAGAGGAGGGAGGAGGAGAGAGAGTCAACAGACAGACAGAGGTGAGAGAGAGGAGGAGGGGAGAGAGTCAACAGACAGACAGAGGTGAGAGAGAGGGGGAGGAGGAGAGTCAACAGACAGACAGAGGTGAGAGAGGAGGGAGGAGAGAGAGTCAACAGACAGACAGAGGTGAGAGAGAGGAGGGAGGAGAGAGTCAACAGACAGACAGAGGTGAGAGAGAGGAGGGAGGAGAGAGAGTCAACAGACAGACAGAGGTGAGAGAGAGGAGGGAGGGAGGAGAGAGTCAACAGACAGACAGAGGTGAGAGAGAGGAGGGAGGAGAGAGAGTCAACAGACAGACAGAGGTGAGAGAGAGGAGGGAGGGAGGAGAGAGAGTCAACAGACAGACAGAGGTGAGAGAGAGAGAGAGTCAGGGAGGGAGGAGAGAGAGAGTCAACAGACAGACAGAGGTGAGAGAGAGGAGGGAGGGAGGAGAGAGAGTCAACAGACAGACAGAGGTGAGAGAGAGAGGGAGGGAGGAGAGACAGACAGAGGTGAGAGTCAACAGACAGACAGAGGTGAGAGAGAGGAGGAGGGAGAGAGAGAGTCAACAGACAGACAGAGGTGAGAGAGAGGAGGGAGGAGAGAGAGTCAACAGACAGACAGAGGTGAGAGAGGAGGGAGGAGGAGAGTCAACAGACAGACAGAGGTGAGAAGAGGAGGAGGGAGGAGAGAGAGTCAACAGACAGACAGAGGTGAGAGAGGAGGAGGAGGAGAGAGAGTCAACAGACAGACAGAGGTGAGAGAGAGGAGGGAGGGAGGAGAGAGAGTCAACAGACAGACAGAGGTGAGAGAGAGGGAGGGAGGAGAGAGAGTCAACAGACAGACAGAGGTGAGAGAGAGAGGACAGACAGAGGTGAGAGAGGAAGGAGGAGAGAGAGTCAACAGACAGACAGAGGTGAGAGAGAGAAGGGAGGGAGGAGAGAGAGTCAACAGACAGACAGAGGTGAGAGAGAGGAGGAGGAGAGAGAGTCAACAGACAGACAGAGGTGAGAGAGGAGGGAGGAGAGAGAGTCAACAGACAGACAGAGGTGAGAGAGAGGGGGAGGAGAGAGAGTCAACAGACAGACAGAGGTGAGAGAGAGGAGGGAGGGAGGAGAGAGAGTCAACAGACAGACAGGTGAGAGAGAGGAGGGAGGAGGAGGGAGTCAACAGACAGGCAGAGGTGAGAGAGAGGGAGGGAGGAGAGAGTCAACAGACAGACAGAGGTGAGAGAGAGGAGGGAGGAGAGAGAGTCAACAGACAGACAGAGGTGAGAGAGAGGGAGGGAGGAGAGAGAGTCAACAGACAGACAGAGGTGAGAGAGGGAGGGAGGAGAGAGAGTCAACAGACAGACAGAGGTGAGAGAGAGGAGGGAGGAGAGAGAGTCAACAGACAGACAGAGGTGAGAGAGAGGAGGGAGGGAGGAGAGAGAGTCAACAGACAGACAGAGGTGAGAGAGAGGAGGGAGGAGAGAGTCAACAGACAGACAGAGGTGAGAGAGAGGAGGGAGGAGGAGAGATTGTCAACAGACAGACAGAGGTGAGAGAGGAGGGAGGAGGAGAGAGTCAACAGACAGACAGAGGTGAGAGAGAGGAGGAGGGAGAGAGAGTCAACAGACAGACAGAGGTGAGAGAGAGAGGAGGGAGGAGAGAGAGTCAACAGACAGACAGAGGTGAGAGAGAGAGGAGGGAGGAGAGAGAGTCAACAGACAGACAGAGGTGAGAGAGAGGAGGGAGGAGAGAGAGTCAACAGACAGACAGAGGTGAGAGAGAGGGGGAGAGAGAGTCAACAGACAGACAGAGGTGAGAGAGAGGAGGGAGGGAGAGAGAGAGTCAACAGACAGACAGAGGAGAGAGAGGAGGAGGGAGAGAGAGAGTCAACAGACAGACAGAGGAGAAAGAGAGTCAACAGACAGACAGAGGCGAGAGAGAGTCAACAGACAGACAGAGGAAAGAGAGAGGAGGAGGAGAGAGAGTCAACAGACAGACAGAGGTGAGAGAGAGGAGGGAGGGAGGATAGAGAGTCAACAGACAGACAGAGGTGAGAGAGAGGAGGAGGAGGAGGAGAGAGAGTCAACAGACAGACAGAGGTGAGAGAGAGGAGGGAGGGAGGAGAGAGTCAACAGACAGACAGAGGTGAGAGAGAGGAGGGAGGAGGGAGAGAGAGTCAACAGACAGACAGAGGTGAGAGAGAGGAGGGAGGGAGGAGAGAGAGAGTCAACAGACAGACAGAGGTGAGAGAGAGGAGGGAGGGAGGGAGAGAGTCAACAGACAGACAGAGGTGAGAGAGAGGAGGGAGGAGAGAGAGTCAACAGACAGACAGAGGTGAGAGAGAGGACAGAGGAGGAGAGAGAGAGTCAACAGACAGACAGAGGTGAGAGAGAGGAGGGAGGGAGAGAGAGAGTCAACAGACAGACAGAGGTGAGAGAGAGGAGGAGGGAGGAGAGAGAGTCAACAGACAGACAGAGGTGAGAGAGAGGAGGGAGGAGGAGAGAGAGTCAACAGACAGACAGAGGTGAGAGAGAGAGGGGGAGGAGAGAGAGTCAACAGACAGACAGAGGTGAGAGAGAGGGAGGGAGGAGAGAGTCAACAGACAGACAGAGGTGAGAGAGACAGACAGACAGAGGAGAGGTCAACAGACATAAAGAGGTGAGAGAGGAGGGAGGAGGAGAGACAGTCAACAGACAGAGAGAGAGAGGGAGAGTCAATAGTCAGACAGAGGAGAGAGAGTCGACAGACAGACAGAGGAGAGAAAGTCAACAGACAGACAGGGAGAGGAGGTCAGACAGAGGAGAGAGAGTCAACAGACAGACAGACAGAGGAGAAAGGACAGACAGAGGAGAGAGAGAGTCAACAGACAGACAGAGGTGAGAGAGAGAGGGAGGAGAGAGAGTCAACAGACAGACAGAGGAGAGAGAGAGTCAACAGACAGACAGAGGAGAGAGAGTCAACAGACAGACAGAGGAGAGAGAGGACAGACAGACAGAGGAGAGAGAGTCAACAGACAGACAGAGGTGAGAGAGAGGAGGGAGGAGAGAGAGAGTCAACAGACAGACAGAGGTGAGAGAGAGGAGGGAGGAGAGAGAGTCAACAGACAGACAGAGGTGAGAGAGAGGAGGAGGAGAGAGTCAACAGACAGACAGAGGTGAGAGAGAGGAAGGAGGAGAGAGAGTCAACAGACAGACAGAGGTGAGAGAGAGGAGGGAGGGAGGAGAGAGAGTCAACAGACAGACAGAGGTGAGAGAGAGGAGGGAGGAGAGAGAGTCAACAGACAGACAGAGGTGAGAGAGAGGAGGGAGGAGAGAGTCAACAGACAGACAGAGGTGAGAGAGAGGAGGGAGGGAGGAGAGATTGTCAACAGACAGACAGAGGTGAGAGAGAGGAGGGAGGAGAGAGAGAGTCAACAGACAGACAGAGGTGAGAGAGAGAGGAGGGAGGAGAGAGAGTCAACAGACAGACAGAGGTGAGAGAGGAGGAGGGAGGAGAGAGTCAACAGACAGACAGAGGAGAGAGAGAACAGACAGAAAGAGGAGAGAGAAGTCAACAGACAGACAGAGGAGAGAGAGAGAACAGACAGACAGAGGTGAGAGAAGAGTCGAGACAGACAGACAGAGAGAGAGAGTCAACAGACAGACAGAGGAGAGAGAGTCAACAGACAGACAGAGGTGAGGGAGGAGGAGGAGAGAGAGTCAACAGACAGACAGAGTTGAGAGAGGAGGGGGAGGAGAGAGAGTCAACAGACAGACAGAGGTGAGAGAGGAGGAGGGAGGGAGGAGAGAGAGTCAACAGACAGAGAGAGGAGAGAGAGTCAACAGACAGACAGCGGAAAGGAGGGAGGGAGGAGAGAGTCAACAGACAGACAGAGGTGAGAGAGAGGAGGGAGGAGGAGAGAGAGTCAATAGACAGACAGAGGTGAGAGAGAGGAGGAGGGAGGAGAGAGAGTCAACAGACAGACAGAGGTGAGAGAGAGGAGGGAGGAGAGAGAGAGAGTCAACAGACAGACAGAGGTGAGAGAGAGGAGGGAGGAGAGAGAGTCAACAGACAGACAGAGGAGTGAGAGAGTCGACAGACAGACAGAGGAGAAGGTCAACAGACATAAAGAGGAAAGAGAGAGGAGGGAGGGAGGAGAGAGACAGTCAACAGACAGAAAGAGGAGAGAGAGTCAACAGTCAGACAGAGGAGAGAGGTCGACAGACAGACAGAGGAGAGAAGTCAACAGACAGACAGAGGAGAGAGAGAGTGAGACAGAGGAGAGAGTCGACAGACAGACAGAGGAGGAAAGTCAACAGACAGACAGAGGAGAGAGAGTCAACAGACAGACAGAGGTGAGAGAGAGGAGGGAGGAGAGAGAGTCAACAGACAGACAGAGGAGAGAGAGAGTCAACAGACAGACAGAGGAGAGAGAGTCAACAGACAGACAGAGGAGAGAGTCAACAGACAGACAGAGGAGAGAGAGTCAACAGACAGACAGAGGTGAGAGAGAGGAGGGAGGAGAGAGAGTCAACAGACAGACAGAGGTGAGAGAGAGGAGGGAGGAGAGAGAGTCAACAGACAGACAGAGGTGAGAGAGGAGGGAGGAGAGAGAGTCACCAGACAGACAGAGGTGAAAGAGGAGGAAGGAGGAGAGAGAGTCAACAGACAGACAGAGGTGAGAGAGAGGAGGGAGGAGGAGAGAGAGTCAACAGACAGACAGAGGTGAGAGAGAGGAGGGAGGGAGGAGAGAGAGTCAACAGACAGAGGTGAGAGAGAGGAGGGAGGAGAGAGAGTCAACAGACAGACAGAGGTGAGAGAGAGGAGGGAGGGAGGAGAGATTGTCAACAGACAGACAGAGGTGAGAGAGAGGAGGGAGGAGAGAGAGAGTCAACAGACAGACAGAGGTGAGAGAGAGGAGGGAGGAGAGAGAGTCAACAGACAGACAGAGGTGAGAGAGAGGAGGGAGGAGAGAGAGTCGACAGACAGACAGAGGAGAGAGAGAGTCAACAGACAGAAAGAGGAGAGAAAGTCAACAGACAGACAGAGGAGAGAGAGAGTCAACAGACAGACAGAGGGTGAGAGAGAGTCGACAGACAGACAGACAGAGGAGAGAGTCAACAGACAGACAGAGGAGAGAGAGTCAACAGACAGACAGAGGTGAGAGAGAGGAGGGAGGAGAGAGTCAACAGACAGACAGAGTTGAGAGAGAGGAGGGAGGAGAGAGAGTCAACAGACAGACAGAGGTGAGAGAGAGGAGGGAGGGAGGAGGAGAGTCAACAGACAGACAGAGGAGAGAGAGTCAACAGACAGACAGAGGACAGAGAGGGAGGGAGGGAGAGAGAGTCAACAGACAGACAGAGGTGAGAGAGAGGAGGGAGGAGGAGAGAGAGTGAACAGACAGACAGAGGAGAGAGAGTCAACAGACAGACAGAGGAGAGAGAGAGAGTCAACAGACAGACAGAGGAAAGACAGAGGAGGGAGGGAGGAGAGAGAGTCAACAGACAGACAGAGGTGAGAGAGAGGAGGGAGGAGAGAGAGTCAACAGACAGACAGAGGTGAGAGAGAGAGGAGGGAGGAGAGAGAGAAGTCAACAGACAGACAGAGGTGAGAGAGAGGAGGGAGGAGAGAGAGTCAACAGACAGACAGAGGTGAGAGAGAGGAGGGAGGAGATAGAGAGAGCAACAGACAGACAGAGGAGAAAGAGAGTCAACAGACAGACAGAGGTGAGAGAGAGGAGGGAGGAGAGAGAGAGTCAACAGACAGACAGAGGTGAGAGAGAGAGGAGGGAGGAGAGGAGAGAGAGTCAACAGACAGACAGAGGTGAGAGAGAGGAGGGAGGGAGGAGAGAGAGAGTCAACAGACAGACAGAGGTGAGAGAGGAGGGGAGGGAGGAGAGAGAGTCAACAGACAGACAGAGGTGAGAGAGAGGGAGGGAGGAGGAGAGAGTCAACAGACAGACAGAGGTGAGAGAGAGGAGGGAGGGAGAGAGAGAGTCAACAGACAGACAGAGGTGAGAGAGGAGGAGGAGGAGAGAGAGTCAACAGATAGACAGAGGTGAGAGAGAGGAGGGAGGAGGGAGGGAGAGAGAGTCAACAGACAGGCAGACGTGAGAGAGAGGAGGGAGGGAGGGAGGAGAGAGTCAACAGACAGACAGAGGAGAGAGAGAGTCAACAGACAGACAGAGGAGAGAGAGAGTCAACAGACAGACAGAGGAAAGAGAGAGGAGGGAGGAGAGAGAGTCAACAGACAGACAGAGGTGAGAGAGAGGAGGGAGGAGAGAGAGTCAATAGACAGACAGAGGTGAGAGAGAGGGAGGGAGGAGTGAGTCAACAGACAGACAGAGGTGAGAGAGAGGAGGGAGGAGAGAGTCAACAGACAGACAGAGGTGAGAGAGAGGAGGGAGGGAGGAGAGAGAGTCAACAGACAGACAGTGAGAGAGAGGAGGGAGGGAAGAGAGAGAGTCAACAGACAGACAGAGGTGAGAGAGAGGAGGGAGGGAGAGAGAGTCAACAGACAGACAGAGGTGAGAGAGAGGAGGGAGGGAGAGAGAGTCGACAGACAGACAGAGGTGAGAGAGAGGAGGGAGAGAGAGTCAACAGATAGACAGAGGTGAGAGAGAGAGGGAGGAGGGAGATAGAGTCAACAGACAGACAGAGGTGAGAGAGAGGAGGGAGGGAGGGGAGAGAGAGAGTCAACAGACAGACAGAGGAGAGAGAGGACAGACAGACAGAGGAGAGAGAGAGTCAACAGACAGACAGAGGAAAGAGAGGGAGGGAGGGAGAGAGAGTCAACAGACAGACAGAGGTGAGAGAGAGGAGGGGAGGGAGAGAGTCAATAGACAGACAGAGTGAGAGAGGAGGGAGGAGAGTGAGTCAACAGACAGACAGAGGTGAGAGAGAGGAGGGAGGAGAGAGAGTCAACAGACAGACAGAGGTGAGAGAGAGGAGGGAGGGAGAGAGAGGTGAGTCAACAGACAGACAGAGAGAGAGGAGGGAGGGAAGAGAGAGAGTCAACAGACAGACAGAGGAGAGAGAGAGGAGGGAGGGAGAGAGAGAGTCAACAGACAGACAGAGGTGAGAGAGAGGAGGGAGGAGAGAGAGTCAACAGACAGACAGAGGTGAGAGAGAGGAGGGAGGAGAGAGAGTCAACAGACAGACAGAGGAGAGAGAAAGGAGGGAGGGAGGAAGAGAGTCAACAGACAGACAGAGGTGAGAGAGAGGAGGGAGGGAGGAGAGAGAGTCAACAGACAGACAGAGGTGAGAGAGAGGAGGGAGGGAGGAGAGAGAGTCAACAGACAGACAGAGAGAGGAGGGAGAGAGAGAGTCAACAGACAGACAGAGGTGAGAGGAGGGAGGAGAGAGAGTCAACAGACAGACAGAGGTGAGAGAGAGGAGGGAGGGAGAGAGAGTCAACAGACAGACAGAGGAGAAAGAGAGTCAACAGACAGACAGAGGCGAGAGAGAGAGTCAACAGACAGACAGAGGAAAGAGAGGAGGAGGGAGGGAGAGAGAGTCAACAGACAGACAGAGGTGAGAGAGAGAGGGAGGGAGGAGAGAGAGTCAACAGACAGACAGAGGTGAGAGAGAGGAGGGAGGGAGGAGAGAGAGTCAACAGACAGACAGAGGTGAGAGAGAGGGAGGGAGGGAGGAGAGAGTCAACAGACAGACAGAGGTGAGAGAGAGGAGGGAGGGAGAGAGAGAGTCAACAGACAGACAGAGGTGAGAGAGAGGAGGGAGGAGAGAGAGAGTCAACAGACAGACAGAGGTGAGAGAGCGGAGGGAGGGAGGGAGAGAGAGTCAACAGACAGACAGAGGTGAGAGAGAGGAGGGAGGAGAGGAGAGAGAGTCAACAGACAGACAGAGGTGAGAGAGAGGAGGGAGGGAGGGAGAGAGTGACAGACAGAGGTGAGAGAGAGGGAGGAGAGAGAGAGTCAACAGACAGACAGAGGAGAGAGAGAGAACAGACAGAGGAGGAGAGAGAGAGAGTCAACAGACAGACAGAGGTGAGAGAGAGGAGGGAGGAGGAGAGAGTCAACAGACAGACAGAGGTGAGAGAGAGGAGGGAGGAGAGAGTCAACAGACAGACAGAGGTGAGAGAGAGTCGACAGACAGACAGAGGAGAAGTCAACAGACAGAAAGAGGAAAGAGAGAGGAGGGAGGGAGAGAGAGACAGTCAACAGACAGAAGAGGAGAGAGTGAGCAACAGTCAGACAGAGGAGAGAGAGTCGACAGACAGACAGAGGAGAGAGAAAGTCAACAGACAGACAGAGGAGAGAGTGTCAACAGACAGACAGAGGTGAGAGAGAGGAGAGAGAGAGTCAACAGACAGACAGAGGAGAGAGAGAGTCAACAGACAGACAGAGGAGAGGAGAGAGTCAACAGACAGACAGAGGAGAGAGAGTCAGGAGACAGAGGAGAGAGAGAGTCAACAGACAGACAGAGGTGAGAGAGAGGAGGAGGAGAGAGAGTCAACAGACAGACAGAGGTGAGAGAGAGGAGGGAGGAGAGATTGTCAACAGACAGACAGAGGTGAGAGAGAGGAGGGAGGAGAGAGAGTCAACAGACAGACAGAGGTGAGAGAGAGGAGGGAGGGAGGAGAGAGAGTCAACAGACAGACAGAGGTGAGAGAGAGGAGGGAGGGAGGAGAGAAAGTCAACAGACAGACAGAGGTGAGAGAGAGGAGGGAGGGAGGAGAGAGAGTCAACAGACAGACAGAGGTGAGAGAGAGGAGGAGGGAGGAGGAGAGAGAGTCAACAGACAGACAGAGGTGAGAGAGAGGAGGGAGGGAGGGAGGAGCAGACAGACAGAGGTGAGAGAGAGAGGAGGGTGAGAGTCACCAGACAGACAGAGGTGAGAGAGGAAGGAGGAGACAGAGTCAACAGACAGACAGAGTGAGAGAGAGAGGGAGGGAGGGAGGAGAGAGAGTCAACAGACAGACAGAGGTGAGAGAGAGAGGGAGGAGAGAGAGTCAACACACAGACAGAGGTGAGAGAGAGGAGGGAGGAGAGAGAGTCAACAGACAGACAGAGTGAGAGAGAGAGGGAGGGAGGAGAGAGTCAACAGACAGACAGAGGTGAGAGAGAGGAGGGAGGAGGAGAGAGTCAACAGACAGAGGTGAGAGAGAGGAGGGAGGAGAGAGAGAGTCAACAGACAGACAGAGGTGAGAGAGAGGAGGGAGGGAGGAGAGAGTCAACAGACAGACAGAGGTGAGAGAGAGGGAGGAGGAGAGAGAGAGTCAACAGACAGACAGAGGTGAGAGAGAGGAGGGAGGGAGGAGAGAGAGTCAACAGACAGAGGTGAGAGAGAGGAGGGAGGAGAGAGAGTCAACAGACAGACAGAGGTGAGAGAGAGAGGGAGGGAGAGGAGAGATTGTCAACAGACAGACAGAGGTGAGAGAGAGGAGGGAGGAGAGAGAGAGTCAACAGACAGACAGAGGTGAGAGAGAGGAGGAGGAGAGAGAGTCAACAGACAGACAGAGGTGAGAGAGAGGAGGGAGGAGAGAGAGAGTCAACAGACAGACAGAGGTGAGAGAGAGGAGGGAGGGAGAGAGAGAGTCAACAGACAGACAGAGGTGAGAGAGAGGGAGGGAGGAGAGAGAGAGTCAACAGACAGACAGAGGAGAGAGAGGAGGGAGGAGGAGAGAGAGTCAACAGACAGACAGAGGAGAGAGAGAGGAGGGAGGGAGAGAGAGTCAACAGACAGACAGAGGAGAGAGAGAGGAGGGAGGGAGAGAGAGTCAACAGACAGACAGAGGAGAAAGAGAGGACAGACAGAGGCGAGAGAGAGAGTCAACAGACAGACAGAGGAAAGAAAGAGGAGGGAGGGAGAGAGTCAACAGACAGACAGAGGTGAGAGAGAGAGGGAGGGAGGAGAGAGAGTCAACAGACAGACAGAGGTGAGAGAGAGGAGGGAGGAGGAGAGAGAGTCAACAGACAGACAGAGGTGAGAGAGAGGAGGGAGGGAGGAGAGAGTCAACAGACAGACAGAGGTGAGAGAGAGGAGGGAGGGAGAGAGAGAGAGAGTCAACAGACAGACAGAGGTGAGAGAGAGGGAGGAGGAGGAGAGAGTCAACAGACAGACAGAGGTGAGAGAGCGGAGGAGGGAGGGAGAGAGTCAACAGACAGACAGAGGTGAGAGAGAGGAGGGAGGGAGGAGAGAGAGTCAACAGACAGACAGAGGTGAGAGAGAGGAGGGAGGAGGGAGAGTTCAACAGACAGACAGAGGTGAGAGAGAGGAGGGAGGGAGAGAGAGAGTCAACAGACAGACAGAGGAGAGAGAGAGTCAACAGACAGAGAGAGGAGCGAGAGAGAGTCAACAGACAGACAGAGGTGAGAGAGAGGAGGGAGGAGAGAGAGTCAACAGACAGACAGAGGTGAGAGAGAGGAGGGAGGAGAGAGAGTCAACAGACAGACAGAGGAGTGAGAGAGTCGACAGACAGACAGAGGAGAAGGTCAACAGACATAAAGAGGAAAGAGAGAGGAGGGAGGGAGGAGAGAGACAGTCAACAGACAGAAAGAGGAGAGAGAGAGTCAACAGTCAGACAGAGGAGAGAGAGTCGACAGACAGACAGAGGAGAGAGAAAGTCAACAGACAGACAGAGGAGAGAGAGAGTCAACAGACAGACAGAGGAGAGAGAGTCAACAGACAGACAGAGGAGAGAGAAAGTCAACAGACAGACAGAGGAGAGAGAGAGTCAACAGACAGACAGAGGAGAGAGAGTCAACAGACAGACAGAGGAGAGAGAGAGTCAACAGACAGACAGAGGTGAGAGAGAGGAGGAGGAGAGAGAGTCAACAGACAGACAGAGGTGAGAGAGAGGAGGGAGGAGAGAGAGTCAACAGACAGACAGAGGTGAGAGAGAGGAGGAGGAGAGAGAGAGTCAACAGACAGACAGAGGTGAGAGAGGAGGGAGGGAGGAGAGAGTCAACAGACAGAGGTGAGAGAGGGAGGGAGGAGGAGAGAGAGTCAACAGACAGACAGAGGTGAGAGAGAGGAGGGAGGGAGGAGAGATTGTCAACAGACAGACAGAGGTGAGAGAGAGGAGGGAGGAGAGAGAGAGTCAACAGACAGACAGAGGTGAGAGAGAGGAGGGAGGAGAGAGAGTCAACAGACAGACAGAGGTGAGAGAGAGGAGGGAGGAGAGAGTCAACAGACAGACAGAGGTGAGAGAGAGGAGGGAGGAGAGAGAGTCAACAGACAGACAGAGGTGAGAGAGAGGAGGAGGAGAGAGAGAGTCAACAGACAGACAGAGGTGAGAGAGACAGGAGGGAGGGAGAGAGAGTCAACAGACAGACAGAGGAGAGAGAGAGGAGGAGGGAGAGAGAGTCAACAGACAGACAGAGGAGAGAGAGAGAGGAGGTGAGGGAGAGAGAGCAACAGACAGACAGAGGAGAGAGAGTCAACAGACAGACAGAGGCGAGAGAGAGTCAACAGACAGACAGAGGAAAGAGACAGGAGGGAGGGAGGAGAGAGAGTCAACAGACAGACAGAGGTGAGAGAGAGGAGGGGAGGGAGGATAGAGAGAGTCAACAGACAGACAGAGGTGAGAGAGAGGAGGGAGGAGGAGAGAGAGAGTCAACAGACAGACAGAGGTGAGAGAGAGGGGAGGGAGGGAGAGATTCAACAGACAGACAGAGGTGAGAGAGAGGAGGGAGGGAGAGAGAGAGTCAACAGACAGACAGAGGTGAGAGAGAGGAGGGAGGGAGGAGAGAGAGAGTCAACAGACAGACAGAGGTGAGAGAGAGGAGGAGGGAGGAGAGAGAGTCAACAGACAGACAGAGGTGAGAGAGAGGAGGGAGGGAGGAGAGAGTGGTCAACAGACAGACAGAGGTGAGAGAGAGGAGGGAGGACAGATTCAACAGACAGACAGAGGTGAGAGAGAGGAGGGAGGGAGAGAGAGAGTCAACAGACAGACAGAGGAGAGAGAGACAGACAGAGGAGAGAGAGAGAGTCAACAGACAGACAGAGGTGAGAGAGAGGAGGGAGGAGAGAGTCAACAGACAGACAGAGGTGAGAGAGAGAGGGAGGAGAGAGAGTCAACAGACAGACAGAGTGAGAGAGAGTCGACAGACAGACAGAGAGAAGGTCAACAGACATAAAGAGGAAAGAGAGAGAGAGGAGGGAGGAGGAGAGAGACAGTCAACAGACAGACAGAGGAGAGAGAGAGTCAACAGTCAGACAGAGGAGAGAGAGTCGACAGACAGACAGAGGAGAGAAAGTCAGCAGACAGACAGAGGAGAGAGAGAGTCAACAGACAGACAGAGGTGAGAGAGAGGAGGGAGGAGAGAGAGTCAACAGACAGACAGAGGAGAGAGAGAGTCAACAGACAGACAGAGGAGAGAGAGAGTCAACAGACAGACAGAGGAGAGAGAGTCAACAGACAGACAGAGGAGAGAGAGAGTCAACAGACAGACAGAGGTGAGAGAGAGGAGGGAGGAGAGAGAGTCAACAGACAGACAGAGGTGAGAGAGAGGAGGGAGGGAGAGAGTCAACAGACAGACAGAGGTGAGAGAGAGGAGGAGAGGAGAGAGAGAGTCAACAGACAGACAGAGGTGAGAGAGAGGAGGGAGGAGGAGAACAGACAGACAGAGGTGAGAGAGAGGGGGAGGAGGAGAGAGAGTCAACAGACAGACAGAGGTGAGAGAGAGGAGGGAGGGAGGAGAGATTGTCAACAGACAGACAGAGGTGAGAGAGAGGAGGGAGGAGAGAGAGTCAACAGACAGACAGAGGTGAGCAGAGAGGAGGAGGGAGGAGAGAGAGTCAACAGACAGACAGAGGTGAGAGAGAGTGGAGGGAGGAGAGGAGAGAGAGTCAACAGACAGACAGAGGTGAGAGAGAGGAGGGAGGAGAGAGAGAGTCAACAGACAGACAGAGGTGAGAGAGAGTGGGAGCAGAGAGTCAACAGACAGACAGAGGTGAGAGAGAGGAGGGAGGAGAGAGAGAGTCAACAGACAGACAGAGGAGAGAGAGGAGGGAGGAGAGAGAGTCAGACAGACAGACAGAGGAGAGAGAGAGAGAGGAGGGAGGGAGAGAGAGTCAACAGACAGACAGAGGAGAGAAAGAGAGTCAACAGACAGACAGAGGAGAGAGAGAACAGACAGACAGAGGAAAGAGAGAGGGAGGGAGGAGAGAGAGTCAACAGACAGACAGAGAGTGAGAGAGGAGGAGGGAGGAGAGAGAGTCAACAGACAGACAGAGGTGAGAGAGAGAGGGAGGAGGAGAGAGAGTCAACAGACAGACAGAGGTGAGAGAGAGGAGGAGGGAGGGAGAGATCAACAGACAGACAGAGGTGAGAGAGAGGAGGGAGGGAGAGAGAGAGTCAACAGACAGACAGAGGAGAGAGAGAGGAGGGAGGAGGAGAGAGAGTCAACAGACAGACAGAGGTGAGAGAGAAAGGACAGAGGAGGGAGAGAGAGTCAACAGACAGACAGAGGTGAGAGAGAGGGAGGGAGGAGAGAGAGAGTCAACAGACAGACAGAGGTGAGAGAGAGGGGAGGGAGGAGGAGAGAGTCAACAGACAGACAGAGGTGAGAGAGAGGAGGGAGGAGAGAGAGAGTCAACAGACAGACAGAGGAGAGAGAGAGGACAGGGAGGAGAGAGAGAGAGTCAACAGACAGACAGAGGTGAGAGAGAGGAGGGAGGAGAGAGAGTCAACAGACAGACAGAGGTGAGAGAGAGGGAGGAGAGAGAGTCAACAGACAGACAGAGGAGAGAGAGAGTCGACAGACAGACAGAGGAGAAAGTCAACAGACAGACAGAGGAAGAGAGAGGAGGAGGGAGGGAGGAGAGAGACAGTCAACAGACAGACAGAGGAGAGAGAGTCAACAGTCAGACAGAGGAGAGAGAGACAGACAGACAGAGGAGAGAGAAAGTCAACAGACAGACAGAGGAGAGAGAGAGTCAACAGACAGACAGAGGAGAGAGAGGTCAGAGAGAGAGTCAACAGACAGACAGAGGAGAGAGAGAGTCAACAGACAGACAGAGGAGAGAGAGAGTCAACAGACAGACAGAGGAGAGAGAGTCAACAGACAGACAGAGGAGAGAGAGAGTCAACAGACAGACAGAGGTGAGAGAGAGGAGGGAGGAGAGAGAGTCAACAGACAGACAGAGGTGAGAGAGAGAGGAGGAGAGAGAGAGTCAACAGACAGACAGAGGTGAGAGAGAGGGGGAGGGAGGAGAGAGAGTCAACAGACAGACAGAGGTGAGAGAGAGGAGGAGGAGGAGAGAGAGAGTCAACAGACAGACAGAGGTGAGAGAGGAGGGAGGAGGAGAGAGAGTCAACAGACAGACAGAGGTGAGAGAGAGGAGGGAGGAGAGAGAGTCAACAGACAGACAGAGGTGAGAGAGAGGAGGGAGGAGAGAGAGTCAACAGACAGACAGAGGTGAGAGAGAGGAGGGAGGAGAGAGAGTCGACAGACAGACAGAGGAGAGAGAGAGTCAACAGACAGAAAGAGGAGAGAGAAAGTCAACAGACAGACAGAGGAGAGAGAGAGTCAACAGACAGACAGAGGTGAGAGAGAGTCGACAGACAGACAGACAGAGGAGAGAGAAAGTCAACAGACAGACAGAGGAGAGAGAGAGTCAACAGACAGACAGAGGTGAGAGAGAGGAGGGAGGAGAGAGAGTCAACAGACAGACAGAGGTGAGAGAGAGGAGGGAGGGAGGGAGGAGAGAGAGAGAGTCAACAGACAGACAGAGGAGAGAGAGAGTCAACAGACAGACAGAGGACAGAGAGGGAGGGAGGAGAGAGAGAGTCAACAGACAGACAGAGGTGAGAGAGAGGAGGGAGGGAGGAGAGAGACAGAGACAGACAGAGGAGAGAGAGAGAACAGACAGACAGAGGAGAGAGAGAGTCAACAGACAGACAGAGGAGACAGACAGGGAGGAGAGAGAGAGTCAACAGACAGACAGAGGTGAGAGAGAGGAGGGAGGGAGGAGAGAGAGTCAACAGACAGACAGAGGTGAGAGAGAGGAGGAGGAGAGAGAGTCAACAGACAGACAGAGGTGAGAGAGAGGAGAGGAGAGAGAGAGTCAACAGACAGACAGAGGTGAGAGAGAGGAGGGAGGAGAGAGAGTCAACAGACAGACAGAGGTGAGAGAGAGGAGGGAGGAGAGAGAGTCAACAGACAGACAGAGGTGAGAGAGAGGAGGGAGGAGAGAGAGAGTCAACAGACAGACAGACAGTGAGAGACAGGAGGAGAGAGAGAGAGTCAACAGACAGACAGAGGAGAGAGAGAGTCAACAGACAGACAGAGGTGAGAGAGAGGAGGGAGGAGGAGAGAGTCAGAGACAGACAGAGGTGAGAGACAGAGGGAGGAGAGAGAGAGTCAACAGACAGACAGAGGTGAGAGAGAGGAGGGAGGGAGGAGAGAGAGAGTCAACAGACAGACAGAGGTGAGAGAGGAGGGAGGGAGAGAGAGAGAGTCAACAGACAGACAGAGGTGAGAGAGGAGGGAGGGAGACAGAGAGAGTCAACAGACAGACAGAGGTGAGAGAGGAGGGAGGAGGAGAGAGAGAGTCAACAGACAGACAGAGGTGAGAGAGGAGGGAGGGGAGGAGAGAGAGTCAACAGACAGACAGAGGAGAGAGAGAGGAGGGAGGGAGAGAGAGAGTCAACAGACAGATAGAGGTGAGAGAGAGGAGGGAGGGAGAGAGAGTCAACAGACAGACAGAGGTGAGAGAGAGGAGGGAGGGAGAGAGAGAGTCAACAGACAGACAGAGGAGAGAGAGAAGGAGGGAGGAGAGAGAGAGTCAACAGACAGACAGAGGTGAGAGAGAGGAGGGAGGGAGGGAGAGAGAGAGTCAACAGACAGACAGAGGTGAGAGAGAGGAGGGAGGGAGGGAGGAGAGAGAGTCAACAGACAGACAGAGGAGAGAGAGAGTCAACAGACAGACAGAGGAGAGAGAGAGAGTCAACAGACAGACAGCGGAAAGAGAGAGGAGGGAGGGAGAGAGAGTCAACAGACAGACAGAGGTGAGAGAGAGGAGGGAGGAGAGAGAGTCAATAGACAGACAGAGGTGAGAGAGAGGAGGGAGGAGAGAGAGTCAACAGACAGACAGAGGTGAGAGAGAGGAGGGAGGAGAGAGAGTCAACAGACAGACAGAGGTGAGAGAGAGGAGGGAGGAGAGAGAGTCAACAGACAGACAGAGGAGAGAGAGAGTCGACAGACAGACAGAGGAGAGAGTCAACAGAAAGACAGAGGAGAGAGAGAGGAGGGAGGAGAAAGAGTAAACAGACAGACAGAGGAGAGAGAGAGGAGGGAGAGAGAGTCAACAGTCAGACAGAGGTGAGAGAGAGGGAGGGAGGAGAGAGAGTCAACAGACAGACAGAGGAGAGTGAGAGACAGGAGGGAGGAGAAAGAGTCAACAGACAGACAGAGGTGAGAGAGAGGGAGGGAGAGAGAGTCAACAGTCAGACAGAGGTGAGAGAGAGGAGGGAGGAGAGAGAGTCAACAGACAGACAGAGGTGAGAGAGAGGAGGGAGGAGAAAGAGTAAACAGACAGACAGAGGAGAGAGAGAGTCGACAGACAGACAGAGGAGAGAGTCAACAGACAGACAGAGGAGAGAGAGAGTCAACAGACATAAAGAGGAAAGAGAGAGGAGGGAGGGAGGAGAGAGAGTCAACAGACAGACAGAGGTGAGAGAGAGGAGGGAGGAGAGAGAGTCAACAGACAGACAGAGGTGAGAGAGAGGAGGGAGGAGAGAGAGTCAACAGACAGACAGAGGAGAGAGAGAGTCAACAGACATAAAGAGGAAAGAGAGAGGAGGGAGGGAGGAGAGAGAGTCAACAGACAGACAGAGGTGAGAGAGAGAGTCAACAGACAGACAGAGGTGAGAGAGAGAGTCAACAGACAGACAGAGGTGAGAGAGAGAGTCAACAGACATAAAGAGGAAAGAGAGAGGAGGGAGGGAGGAGAGAGAGTCAACAGACAGACAGAGGTGAGAGAGAGAGTCAACAGACAGACAGAGGTGAGAGAGAGAGTCAACAGACATAAAGAGGAAAGAGAGAGGAGGGAGGGAGGAGAGAGAGTCAACAGACAGACAGAGGTGAGAGAGAGAGTCAACAGACAGACAGAGGTGAGAGAGAGAGTCAACAGACAGACAGAGGTGAGAGAGAGAGTCAACAGACAGACAGAGGAGAGAGAGAGTCAACAGACAGACAGAGGAGAGAGAGAGAGTCAACAGACAGACAGAGGAGAGAGAGAGTCGAGACAGACAGAGGAGAGAGAGAGTCGACAGACAGACAGAGGAGAGAGAGTCAACAGACAGACAGAGGAGAGAGAGAGTCAACAGACAGACAGAGGAAAGAGAGAGGAGGGAGGGAGAGGACAGACAGACAGAGGAGAGAGTCAACAGACAGACAGAGGAGAGAGAGAGTCAACAGACATAAAGAGGAAAGAGAGAGGAGGGAGTCAACAGTCAGACAGAGGTGAGAGAGAGGAGGGAGGAGAGAGAGTCAACAGTCAGACAGAGGTGAGAGAGAGGAGGGAGGAGAGAGAGTCAACAGACAGACAGAGGTGAGAGAGAGGAGGGAGGAGAGAGAGTCAACAGACAGACAGAGGAGAGAGTCAACAGACAGACAGAGGAGAGAGAGTCAACAGACAGACAGAGGAGAGAGAGAGTCAACAGACAGACAGAGGAGAGAGAGAGTCAACAGACAGACAGAGGAGAGAGAGAGTCAACAGACAGACAGAGGAGAGAGAGAGTCGACAGACAGACAGAGGAGAGAGTCAACAGACAGACAGAGGAGAGAGAGAGTCAACAGACATAAAGAGGAAAGAGAGGGAGGGAGAGAGAGTCGACAGACAGACAGACAGAGGGAGAGAAAGAGGGAGAGGAGAGAGAGTCAACAGACAGACAGAGGAGAGAGAGAGTCAACAGACATAAAGAGGAAAGAGAGAGAGGGAGAGAGAGTCGACAGACAGACAGACAGAGGAGAGAGAAAGTCAACAGACAGAGGAGAGAGAGAGTCAACAGACATAAAGAGGAGAGAGGGAGGAGGGAGAGAGAGTCACAGACAGACAGACAGAGAGAGAGAGTCAACAGACAGACAGAGGAGAGAGAGAGTCAACAGACAGACAGAGGAAAGAGAGAGGAGGGAGAGAGAGTCGACAGACAGACAGACAGAGGAGAGAGAAAGTCAACAGACAGAGGAGAGAGAGAGTCAACAGACAGACAGAGGTGAGAGAGAGGAGGGAGGGAGAGAGAAAGTCAACAGACAGAGGAGAGAGAGAGTCAACAGACAGACAGAGGTGAGAGAGGAGGGGGAGGAGAGAGAGAGTCAACAGACAGACAGAGGTGAGAGAGAGTCAACAGACAGAGGAGAGAGAGAGAGTCAACAGACAGACAGAGGTGAGAGAGAGGAGGGAGGAGAGAGAAAGTCAACAGACAGAGGAGAGAGAGAGTCAACAGACAGACAGAGGTGAGAGAGGAGGGAGGGAGGAGAGAGAGTCAACAGATAGACAGAGGAGAGAGAGAGTCGACAGATAGACAGACAGAGAGAGGAGGGAGGAGAGAGAGAGAGTCAACAGACAGACAGAGGTGAGAGAGAGTCAACAGACAGAGAGGAAAGAGAGAGGAGGGAGGAGAGAGAGAGTCAACAGACAGACAGAGGAGAGAGAGAGTCGACAGATAGACAGAGGTGAGAGAGGAGGGAGGGAGGAGAGAGAGAGTCAACAGACAGACAGAGGTGAGAGAGGAGGGAGGGAGGGAGAGAGAGAGTCAACAGACAGAGAGAAAGAGAGAGAGGAGGGAGGGAGGAGAGAGAGAGTCAACAGACAGACAGAGGTGAGAGAGAGTCAACAGACAGAGAGGAGAGAGAGGAGGGAGGGAGTCAACAGACAGACAGAGGAGAGAGAGAGTCGACAGATAGACAGAGGTGAGAGAGAGGAGGGAGGAGAGAGAGAGTCAACAGACAGACAGAGAGAGAGTCAACAGACAGAGAGGAAAAGAGAGAGGAGGGAGGGAGAGAGAGTCAACAGACAGACAGAGGAGAGAGAGAGTCGACAGATAGACAGAGGAGAGAGGAGGGAGGGAGGAGAGAGAGAGTCAACAGACAGACAGAGGTGAGAGAGGAGGGAGGGAGGAGAGAGAGAGTCAACAGACAGACAGAGGTGAGAGAGGAGGGAGGGAGGAGAGAGAGTCAACAGACAGACAGAGGTGAGAGAGGAGGGAGGGAGGAGAGAGAGAGTCAACAGACAGACAGAGTGAGAGAGGAGGGAGGGAGGAGAGAGAGAGTCAACAGACAGATAGAGGTGAGAGAGGAGGGAGGGAGGAGAGAGACAGTCAACAGACAGACAGAGGTGAGAGAGGAGGGAGGGAGGAGAGACAGAGTCAACAGACAGAGGTGAGAGAGAGTCGACAGATAGACAGAGGTGAGAGAGGAGGGAGGGAGGAGAGAGTCAACAGACAGACAGAGGTGAGAGAGGAGGGAGGGAGGAGAGAGTCAACAGACAGACAGATGTGAGAGAGGAGGAGGGAGGAGAGAGAGAGTCAACAGACAGACAGAGGTGAGAGAGGAGGGAGGGAGGAGAGAGAGAGTCAACAGACAGACAGAGGTGAGAGAGGAGGAGGGAGGAGAGAGAGAGTCAACAGACAGACAGAGGTGAGAGAAGAGGGAGGGAGGAGAGAGAGAGTCAACAGACAGACAGAGGTGAGAGAGGAGGAGGGAGAGAGAGTCAACAGACAGACAGAGGTGAGAGAGAGGAGGGAGGGAGGGAGAGAGAGTCAACAGACAGACAGAGGTGAGAGAGAGAGGGAGGGAGAGAGAGAGAGAGTCAACAGACAGACAGAGGTGAGAGAGAGCAGGGAGGAGAGAGAGAGTCAACAGACAGACAGAGGTGAGAGAGAGGGAGGGAGAGAGAGAGAGTCAACAGACAGACAGAGGTGAGAGAGAGCAGGGAGGAGAGAGAGAGTCAACAGACAGACAGAGGTGAGAGAGAGGAGGGAGGGAGGGAGAGAGAGAGTCAACAGACAGACAGAGGTGAGAGAGAGAGGGAGGGAGAATAGAGAGTGTCAACAGACAGACAGAGGTGAGAGAATAGACCGTGTCAGGGAGGAGAGAGAGTCAACAGACAGACAGAGGTGAGAGAGAGCAGGGAGGAGAGAGAGAGTCAACAGACAGACAGAGGTGAGAGAGGAGGGAGGGAGGAGAGAGAGAGTCAACAGACAGACAGAGGTGAGAGAGGAGGGAGGGAGGAGAGAGAGAGTCAACAGACAGACAGAGGTGAGAGAGGAGGGAGGGAGGAGAGAGAGAGTCAACAGACAGACAGAGGTGAGAGAAGAGGGAGGGAGGAGAGAGAGAGTCAACCAATAGACCGTGTCAACCAATAGACCGTGTCAACCAATAGACCGTGTCAACCAATAGACCGTGTCAACCAATAGACCGTGTCAACCATTAGACCGTGTCAACCAATAGACCGTGTCAACCAATAGACCGTGTCAACCAATAGACAGTGTCAACCAATAGACAGTGTCAACCAATAGACAGTGTCAACCAATAGACAGTGTCAACCAATAGACCGTGTCAACCAATAGACAGTGTCAACCAATAGACCGTGTCAACCAATAGACCGAGTCAACCAATAGACCGTGTCAACCAATAGACCGTGTCAACCAATAGACCGTGTCAACCAATAGACCGTGTCAACCAATAGACCGTGTCAACCAATAGACAGTGTCAACCAATAGACAGTGTCAACCAATAGACCTTGTCAACCAATAGACCGTGTCAACCAATAGACCGTGTCAACCAATAGACCGTGTCAACCAATAGACAGTGTCAACCAATAGACAGTGTCAACCAATAGAGTGTCAACCAATAGACCGTGTCAACCAATAGACCGTGTCAACCAATAGACCGTGTCAACCAATAGACAGTGTCAACCAATAGACAGTGTCAACCAATAGACAATAGACCGTGTCAACCAATAGACCGTGTCAACCAATAGACCGTGTCAACCAATAGACAGTGTCAACCAATAGACAGTGTCAACCAATAGACCGTGTCAACCAATAGACCGTGTCAACCAATAGACCGTGTCAACCAATAGACCGTGTCAACCAATAGACCGTGTCAACCAATAGACAGTGTCAACCAATAGACCGTGTCAACCAATAGACCGTGTCAACCAATAGACCGTGTCAACCAATAGACCGTGTCAACCAATAGACCGTGTCAACCAATAGACAGTGTCAACCAATAGACCGTGTCAACCAATAGACCGTGTCAACCAATAGACCGTGTCAACCAATAGACCGTGTCAACCAATAGACCGTGTCAACCAATAGACAGTGTCAACCAATAGACTGTGTCAACCAATAGACCGTGTCAACCAATAGACCGTGTCAACCAATAGACAGTGTCAACCAATAGACAGTGCCAACCAATAGACCGTGTCAACCAATAGACCGTGTCAACCAATAGACCGTGTCAACCAATAGACCGTGTCAACCAATAGACAGTGTCAACCAATAGACAGTGTCAACCAATAGACCGTGTCAACCAATAGACAGTGTCAACCAATAGACCGTGTCAACCAATAGACCGTGTCAACCAATAGACCGTGTCAACCAATAGACAGTGTCAACCAATAGACCGTGTCAACCAATAGACCGTGTCAACCAATAGACAGTGTCAACCAATAGACCGTGTCAACCAATAGACAGTGTCAACCAATAGACAGTGCCAACCAATAGACCGTGTCAACCAATAGACCGTGTCAACCAATAGACAGTGTCAACCAATAGACCGTGTCAACCAATAGACAGTGTCAACCAATAGACAGTGTCAACCAATAGACCGTGTCAACCAATAGACCGTGTCAACCAATAGACAGTGTCAACCAATAGACAGTGTCAACCAATAGACCGTGTCAACCAATAGACCGTGTCAACCAATAGACCGTGTCAACCAATAGACAGTGTCAACCAATAGACAGTGTCAACCAATAGACAGTGTCAACCAATAGACCGTGTCAACCAATAGACAGTGTCAACCAATAGACAGTGTCAACCAATAGACAGTGTCAACCAATAGACCGTGTCAACCAATAGACAGTGTCAACCAATAGACCGTGTCAACCAATAGACAGTGTCAACCAATAGACCGTGTCAACCAATAGACCAATAGACCGTGTCAACCAATAGACCGTGTCAACCAATAGACAGTGTCAACCAATAGACCGTGTCAACCAATAGACAGTGTCAACCAATAGACCGTGTCAACCAATAGACAGTGTCAACAGTGTCAACCAATAGACAGTGTCAACCAATAGACAGTGTCAACCAATAGACAGTGTCAACCAATAGACCGTGTCAACCAATAGACCGTGTCAACCAATAGACAGTGCCAACCAATAGACTGTGTCAACCAATAGACAGTGTCAACCAATAGACCGTGTCAACCAATAGACCGTGTCAACCAATAGACAGTGTCAACCAATAGACCGTGTCAACCAATAGACCGTGTCAACCAATAGACCGTGTCAACCAATAGACCGTGTCAACCAATAGACAGTGTCAACCAATAGACCGTGCCAACCAATAGACCGTGTCAACCAATTTCATATTAAATACAAAGTATTGATACAGAGCCTTGCAAAAGTATTCACCCCCCCTTGGCCTTTTTCCTATTTTGTTGCGTTACAACAAAGTAATTACAAAGTAATTTAAATATATTTTTATTTGGATTTCATGTAATGGACATACACAAAATAGTCCAAATGGGTGAAGTGAAATGGAAAACAAGTTTTCTGTTTGTCTTTTTTCATGTTTGTTTCACACACAAAAAATATGTTGCATCTTCAAAGTGGTAGGCATGTTGTGTCAATCAAATGATACAAACCCCCCCAAAAATCAATTTTAATTCCAGGTTGTAAAATATGCCAAAGGGGGGTGAATACTTTCGCAAGCCACTGCATAAGCATCAATTGATTGACACTCATCTTTTCCTATTGGCACCGCAAAACCTGATGGGCGCATGGCCAATTGACATAAGCATCAATTGGTTAACACCAGATGTTTTGCAAAAATGTGAAATTATTTTATTTTGAGTTTGCTAATGGGCTGGCATGAATATCCCATCTTGTTAAATCCTTTTCCCTAACTAGGAATTATGTTAATGCCTTCAGTAAGTATTCATATCTGGTTGACTTATAAAAACTGTTGTTATGTTACAGGCTGGAATCAAAATGGATGAAATATATTTTCCCTCAACCCTCTACTCACAATACCCCATAATGACAAAGTGAAAACTTGTTTTTAGAAATGTTTACAATGTATTGAAAATGAAATACAGAAATATAAATAACTATTCACAGCCCTGAGTCAGCACTGTAGAAGCTCATTTGGCAGTGATTACAGCTGTGAGTCTGTAAGAGCTTTCCACGCCTGGATTGTGCAACATTTGCCCATTATGTTTTTCAAAATTCTTCAAGCTCTGTAAAATTGGCTGTTGATCATTGCTAGACAACCATTTTTGGTCTTGCCATAGATTTTCAAGTCGATTTAAGTCAAAACTGTAACTTGGCCACTCAGGAACATTCACTGTCTTCTTGGTAAGCAACTCCAATGTAGATTTGGCGTTGTGTTTTATGTTATTGTCCTGCTGGAAGGTGATTTAATCTCCCAGTGTCTGGTGGAAAGCACACTGAACCAGGTTTTCCAGTAGGATTTTGCCTGCTCCATTCCATTTATTTTTTATCCTGAAAAACTCCACAGTCCTTTGTGATTACAAGCATACCCATAACATGATGCAGCACCACTATGCTTGAAAATATTGAGTGTGGTACTCAGTAATGTGTTGAATTGGATTTCCCAAACATAACCCTTTGTATTCAGGCCAAAAAGCTAATTACTTTGCCACATGGTTTTCAGTATAACTTTAGTACCTTGTTGCAAAGATGATGGATTTGGAACATTTTTATTCTGTAAAAGCTTCCATGTTTTCACTCTGTCATTTAGGTTAGTATTGTGGAGTAACTACAATGTTGTTGATCCATCCTCTGTTTTCTCCTATCACAGCCACTAAACTCTGTAACTGTTTTAAAGTCACCATTGTCCTCATGGTGAAATCCCTGAGCGGTTTCCTTCCTCTCCTGCAACTGAGTTAGGAAGGATGTCTGTGTTTTTGTAGTGACTGAGTGTATTGATACACCATCCAAAATGTAATGAAAGCTTCACCATTGCTCAAAGGGATATTTAATGTCTGCTTTTTTATTTTTACCCATCTAACAAATCGGTACCCTTCTTTGCAGAGAATTGCAAACATCCCTGGTCTCTGTGGTTGATTCTGTGTTTGAAATTCACTGCTCGACAATGGGACCTTACAGCTAATTGTATGTGTGGGGTACAGAGACGAGGTAGTTATTCAAAAATCATGTTCAACTCTATTATTGCAATGTTATGTGACTTTTTAAGCAAATGTTTACTCCTGAGCTTATTTAGTCTTGTCATAACAAAGGGGTTGAATACTTATTGACTCAAGACATTTCAAGACATTCCAACCATGATGCTCAGCTTTCATTTTTAATTCATTTATAAACATTTTCAAAAACATAATTATGGGGTATTGTGTGTAGGCCAGTGACCAACAATCTCAATTTAATTCATTTCACATGGAATGGTATTTTTCCTATCCAAGAAGGGGACTCTCAGGCCAAGCCTCGTAATTCAGTCACCATTTCGAAGATTTTTCAGGACAGAAAAAAGTCCCTACATAACGAGAAGAAGAAAGACAGAAGAAGAAGAGAACTAACTACAAGGGAAGGAGGGAGGCTAGAGTCCATAATCACAGTCCATAATCGACGGGTACCTGTGTTCACTTTAAAGTTGTCGAAGAGAGCGTTATCTCTGTCATAATAACAGCATTGAATCCTCTCTTGTTCCTGTGTTCTGTCTTTGAAACAGAAGTTATAGACATGTGTAACGTTACCGCATCCCATTGAAGTGCACTCGTAGAGCGTATAAGGTTCATTCATGCATACACTCAGGGATTTTCAACACCGCAGGCATCTCCCTGACGTTTACAAGAATGTGCCTGTTGTTGTGTATAGATCAATCAAGAGTTTTGTTGAGAACTTGTGAACTTTGACTGTCTGTCGTTCTCGACCATCGACTTGTCCTGTCACCCTGTCAAGGCCACACCCAGCCATCTCATTGAGGTTGGAGTGAGGAGGGGTGACGTTGGAGTTAGGAGGGGGAGGTTGGAGTTAGGAAGGGGGGGTTAGAGAGGAGGGGTTAGGAAGGGGGAGAGGAGGGGTTAGGTTGGAGGAGGAGGGGTTAGGAGGGGGAGGTTGGAGTTAGGAGGGGAGGTTGGAGTTAGGAGGGGGGGTTAGAGGAGGGGGGTTAGGTTGGAGTGAGGAGGGGGGGTGACGTTGGAGTTAGGAGGGGGAGAGGAGGGGTTAGGTTGGAGTGAGGAGGGGTGACATTGGAGTTAGGAGGGGGAGGTTGGAGTTAGGAGGGGGAGAGGAGGGGTTAGGTTGGAGTGAGGAGGGGTGACGTTGGAGTTAGAAGGGGGAGGTTGGAGTTAGGAAGGGGGAGAGGAGGGGTGACGTTGGAGTGAGGAGGGTGAGTTCAGAGTTAGGAGGAATGAGAAGTGGGTGGAGGAGGAGGGGTGAGGTTGGAGTTGGGTCAAGTCACTAGGGGTCGATGACAACATGTTATGGCTCTTCAGATGTTTCTTTGTTGTCTCTTGTTTTAGTTATAAATCCCCTTGAGAGGGGAGCTGAGTCAATTCCATGAAACCGAAGAGCATTCCTACTGTACAGAAGAGGCCACGTGTGACATATTGGGGTAGTTTATAGTACTGAAGGGCAGAAGGGTCTTGGGGCATGCAAGTTTTTTTCTGATTGAAAATCCCATATTTTTCTCTAGTAGGTATGTTTTCCAATTTGGCATTTTGACAGTCAAAAACCCATAAACCGAACAGTTCGATCCAACAGTGAGGGAGACGTTCGCACCTTTATTCAGGACAGCCTTTCCAGGGTTGATGGGCACGCACATGTAATAAGACGATCTGTAGGTTAAGACTGGTATACGGTTTGATGGGTTCAGCTAAATGAAAACCTGCAGCTACATGTTCAACCCCAGTTGAACCTATAACCAACTCACAGAGTGATAAGTCTTGTATATAGCCCACAGATCAATTGCATAGGTTATGGCTAATGACATCTAACTAAAATATCTTCAAAAGTTATTAGAAAATGGAACACCTGACTTAAACAATAACTGTCTTAAGAGGTGTTATTGACTGGTATGAGCTGGTGCATACGCTGACATAGGGATTTATGCTCGTATGAATTTATGATCTAAAAATGAGATTAGCGAATCACCATACCATAAATCAATATACCTTCAGCAACATACGCTTGGCTTTAGCTGTGTTCATGCCATGTGATTCTAATCGGATCATGCTGTCAGTTAGCGTCAAAACACAGAGCTGGCCTATTCCCTGCCTGCTTAGCTCAGCCTGCCTAGATCAGCCTGCCTATTCTCAGCCTGCCTATTCTCTCTGCCTGTCTCTCTCTGTCTGTCCTCCCCTCTTTGTCTCTCTGTCTCTCTCTCCCCATCTCTCTGTTTCGCTCTCCATCTCTCCCTCTGTCTCTCTGTCTCCGTCTCTCTGTAATTTAGGAAACATCTCTCTTTCTGTTATTTCTCACTCTTGCTCTCCTTCGTTCTCTCTATCTCTGTCCCTCCCTCCTTCCTTCCTACCTTCCTTCCCTCTCTCTCCCTCTCTCTTTCCTTCTCCCTCACAACATCAGATTATAACACTGACTCATCCCTTCACTGCCAGATTGAGAGACAGTCTGTTTTTATCTGAAACATGTTAATTCACCCGGCTGACAAGATCACTTAATTCCCTTGGCAGACAGTGATAGATACATTTAAAGTGATTATCTTGCTGATGGATGTGAGAGACACAGCATCGTGTTTTCAAGAGGCCCGGGCTGTGTGTGTGTGTGTGTGTGTGTGTGTGTGCATGCGCGCACAAGTGATTGTGCGTGTGCAGTCCTGCCCTGTCTGTCTCTCTCACTGATTCTGATGTGTGAGGTATTTTGTTCATCCTCAGGTTGACACTGAGTTGCGTTCTTTAAAAACACTACTGCAAAACAAACAGGAGCCTATAAGTAACCAGATCGGACGCTATCAGCTAATGCTGTTGATTGCTTCTGTTTACCAATCACTGAGAGTGTGATCTAGGGCCAACCACTTGAGTCCTGGAGCCCTGCCCAGATTCACTCTGCACTAATTATTGTATGTGTGTGTGTGTGTGTGTGTGTGTGTGTTCAAGTTTGAGTGGTCACACGTTTAACAGCTAGATTAGAGTTGACCACTCCTGCCATATCTTACATGTTAGGGCGGAAAGTAGTCTAGTGGTTAGAGCGTTGGACTAATAACCGAAAGGTTGCAAAATCAAATCCCGAGCTGACATGGTACAAATCTGTCGTTCTGCCCCTGAACAAGGCCTATGTCGTCATTGAAAATAAGAATTTGTTCTTAAATGACTTGCCTAGTTAAATAAAAATTGAAATATCCCTCAGAAAGACTCAAGGGAGTTCCAACCTAATTCAGAATAAGACATTTATTTTTCAACAATTACAAAGAACAAAATATTTTTAAATCATATTTATATCTTACATCAGCTGTACAGAGATTACGTGTTTTTTTCTAAATGATTCTGGAACAAGAACTGAACTAGAAAACCTAAGAGTATTTAAGTCGATGAAAAAATATTTGTCTATACAAAATAGAAAAAAATAACTGAAAATGGAATCCATAATATTGTACCCTGATGCAGTGTTTAGGCCTCTTATCTGGTCACAAAGTATTTTGCAAAATAATACCATAGCCTCTTATAATAGCAAAAAAAATAAATCTTGGCCTCTTTGGTTCCATGATTAGGTATAATACATTTGAACAGAACTCAATTTGCTTTCTATAAAAATATTTTTGTTCCAATGGCAGTTTATTTTTTAACTAATCACGCAACTTGTCAGTGCAAATATTGTAACTATCATTCACTTTGAAGAGGAAGCGAAAGATTACATTTCAAGTACTGGTAATAGTTAATAACTGTAACTAAAAGTTTGTCTGGTGTCTGTGGGTCAATACTATACATTGCATACCTCGTGGGGCACTTATATTTAAAAGGATTGTGAGCAAGTGTCGGTGTACCACATTGTACTCTTTAAAGCATTTCAATCTGCAAGTGCTATTTAATGTGCATTAGGAAGTGCTATGCTGCGCCAGGACTTGAAACCAAACAACATGGCAACTCTCCGCTTTTGATTGGCTGACTGAAATGGGAGGTTGTGCTTCGGCTGTTGATGAAATGTCGACTCTTCCCGTTCAAAGTGTGAACGAAAAAGAAGAAAGGATTCGGAAGGAAGTAACGGGAAGGTCAAGGTTTCTTCCCTATTGTCACTGTTTCACGTCACCGCTTAAACTCCCAGGTTTTGATGACAGCCTCAGCATTCGCATGGTGTGTCGCAATGTCATTTTCATGTTCCACTCACTCTTCTGACATGGAAGCCATTTTGATTTCCGGATGCTGGCCCGTGAAATGTAAACGTTTTTGTTGTTGTTTTTTTTTTACAGAAAAATGGAATCTTGTGACACATCGACAAGATGTATTTCTTGGTAGAAGTGCTGAAGTTGTACAAGAGGTGAGTTGTCAGGGCTTTCACTATACATTTTGCACTCATACTTTCTTGAGAGAGGGCGTGGTTTGGAATTGTCTATCAGCAAGCGCACCTCCTTCATAATCTCAGGCTCTTTTCCACCTTCGTCAGAGTATCGAAGTAGAACTCTCCATTTTCAGAATAGAAATGGCAATCTTGGAAAAGATATAATGCGATTAAGTACCATTTTTAGTTCCAATCCCTCTGATAATGACACCTACATGAATTTGCAAACACATGTTCACAAAAAAATGGGATTGAATCACATGTTCATATGTTGGCAAAAGAAAAAAAGGCTTCTACCAGAGAATATTATTAACAAACATAAATATATATACAAGTGTTTGTTCAGGCATATGTGAGAATGAGTGTGTAGGATATGTGTGAATGAATGAAGCTGTGTGTGCATGTGTGTATGCCTTATAATTGTCCATAAATATCACTTTGATTTCTATAATTCATTTTGGAATATCCTTTTCTTGTTTACAAATGTTCATGAAAGTCCAGTTGAAGCACACGCGGTCTCAACTCAAGCGCATCCACACTCCTCCACGATCATATTGGGTACGTCTCTCTTGACGATGTTGTATTCATCGTCGAAGTAGAGCATTGACATGGTGCTGAGCTTGGTGGGGATGCAACAGGAGTTCATGGAGCCGGGGCTCATGCCTCTCATCCGATACTGATTGACCACTGCAGTGTGGAAGGACGACGCCGACCCTGGCACTCCTGCCATGTACGCTGGACAGTTGCCCTCGCAGTAGTTCCCAAAGTACCCCGACGGCGCGATGATCCAGTCGTTCCAGCCGATGAGGCGGAAGTCTACGTAGAACTGCTGTCTGCAGCACAGGCTACTGCTCCCGTCACACTCCAGCCCCCTCTTCCTGATGCGGTGCTTGTTGTCCGCTTGCCGGGCCTGTACGACTAGAAACGGCCTGTGGGACTCGTCGTTCTGGTTCACGAGGATCGGGAAGACCGCCAGGTCCTCGCAGCCCTCACAGCGCACGTCCAGGTTCTGCCGCCGGCCGCCCTTCTCGAACACCATCTGGATAGCGTTGGTCAGGGGGAAGGTGTGCCAGCCGCTCCTCTTCAGCTCGACACGCTTTTCCTCCAGGCTCCACTTGCTGCCAAGGCCAGGCTCCTGGTAGTACACCTTGACTGTGACCTTCCTCCGATGGCCCTTGTCCAGGGTGTTAGGAAGCAGCCTTAAGTACAGCCAGAGGGTGGCCTGGGTCACGTACAGGTGCTGGTTTCCCTCATTGGAGATCAGGAAGAACAGGCTGGATTTGGATGATACCTGCTCATCTGGAAAAGACAGGAACAGAATAGGAAAAGGTCTGTTAAAAGTCCATTTAAACCTTTAAAAGGTCAGTATGGCAATGCTAAAAAAAGGAGACAAACACAGATTCATTGGCTATATGGTGTAGACAAACATCTTTCAAAAACCTTACTGCTATTGGACAAAGCGTCAAGAAGATACTATCACACTGGGTGGTCCCAAGCTTGGATTGTTGGATGAATAGCTGGACAAGAACTGGGCACATTGGGAACAGTTCAACAGTTTGGGATTAAATTGAGATAGGTGGTTACTATGGCCTCCCTGATTATAGCCTGTCTTAATGTCATCTTTATCTGGCCTGGGATGTAAACAGAGTTTGGACTGGTACTAAAGGGATTTGGTAGATGGGTGTACACTGGGAGATGGCTCTAACAGAGACACTCAGCCTCTTCTTGGTCCTGGGCCCGTACTCAGAAAGCGTCTCAGGGTGCTGATCCAGGATCGGTTTTGTATTTTAGATCATCATGAAAAAGAGGGGGGACCTGTTCCTAGATCAGCACTCCTACTCTGAGACGCTTTATGAATACAGGCCCTGGTCTTGTCACATAGGCCTACATTGGGTCTGCAACGACAGTGCAGGTCTGGAATCAGTTCCAGCTGGCCCTTGCTTATAGGGAGCCTTGATTGTGAGTGACATGGCAGTACAGATCTGGGATCAGGCCCACTTGAAGTTGCCCCTGGCCCTGAGTCGGGGTGGGTATGGAGAAGAGGGTTTATCAGAGCCAAGTACAAAGGCTCAAAGGCTTTGCTGTGAATACTGCAGAAGAACGAGAGCTTACTGAGCCTAACTGCTTACACAATGCACAGTAATGTGATGTAAAGGAAGCAAAGGCACATTGAGTGAAGAGGGGCACAGCTTCACTGTGGATTTATGATGAAGGAAAAAAGGAATTGACATGAAACTAGCTGGCCTTCCCAACAACCCAACTATCACCACAGAAACCTTTTCTGGTTGCACAGTGTGTGCCAATGTTTAGTCGTTTTAGGTTTGTGCCATATTGTTTTCATGTGTGGGTAGGTTCAGGTTCGGGTTCGGGTAGGGTCAGGGTCCAAAGTCAAATTCAAATCTAACTTGCACTTGTCACATGACATGACCAAAACAACTCCTACTCGTCCACACTCATTGACTTTGCCTGGTCAGGCTCCCTAACCTGAGAGACCATCAGCAACACTCTACATAGATACTCTGTGACTGACTGAGCAACATGCTGTCAGGTGAAGGAAAGTTGGAAAACGCACACATGTCAAGGGTCACCTCTCCAGCCTGAACAGTGAGCTGTGCTGCCTGCCTGTTTGCTTGCCGCCCAAAGCGAGGGGACCCGACCAGGGCGGGCCTGGGCCCCATCATCAGGCATCAGCTATAATGGAGGCTGCCCTGGCCTGCTCAGCCAGTCTCCATCTGCACTGCCTCACACAACACAAGACAGGTAATCTCCTTGTTATTACTCAACTTAAAGACTTAGTCAACAGACAGCTATAGACCACACTCTGACTGTACTAGCACCAGGCCATGGGTGGCAGCACAGCTGTCAAGACGTGACCAACAATAAGCAAAAAGCTAAGTCCAAGTGTCTCCTGATTTGAAATGGAGGTTCTATTTATCTTCTGTTTACCAATGGATGACTTTGATATATTACTGTATCAGTTATTTCTTCTTTCAACAGGGGAGGGGGGAAGAGGGGGGCTTTGTGAAACAAACCTAAGGGGTCCATTTTTCACTCGGTGACTAAAGAGGGAAATTGTCTCAGATGGAACAGGATACTCAAGAACAGAATACTCCCCAAAAAGACACATCCAATCAGAAAGTGGTTTGTCAGGTGATCTTATGAGAGCGCCAATGCAGTATACAGCATTCTTTCTTTATCCTTCTCAGGAACAGAAACAGAGTTGCAGAGAAAGCGTCTTCAGATGCTATCACTATAGCTGACATTGTGGCATCTTTGTCGGGCGACTGCTGTAGTAACCGTACACAACAACGGCAAATACAAGGTCTAACATACAAGCATGACGAAGTCAATGAGTACTGTGCAGGCAGGAACCAAGTCCCACTCTAGGACTATATAAGGGAGATGGTCCCTCACACCATGCATTCTAATACAGAACAGTCAGTGGAAGTGAGTTCACCATTCCAGTTCACTCTACATTCAGCATGCATAGTTCTGGCACAAAGCGCTGACCTTATGTAGATGTACAGCCATTCTACAGCAGCCCTTCTTTCAGGTCAGCTTATAGCTGGTACCGGGACTCTCAACAGAAGATCATGGTAGAATCATATTATGTGGGCGGCATTCAGATGAAACGCTCAGCATGGGTGAACATTAAGATTTTTATCAGGTGTCTTAGATTGACTGTACAATCTTAGAGAAAAGGCTTCCAAAATAATTATTCAGCTGTCCCCATAGGAGAACCATTTTTGGTTCCAGGTAAAATAACCCTTTTGGGTTCCATATAGAACCCTCTGTGAAAAGCCAAAGGGGTTCTACTTGGAACCAAAAATGGTTCTCCTATGGGGACAGCCCGAATAACCCTTTTAGGTACTAGATAGAAGAAATTGTGCTAAGTGTATTTGAGAAGCACCAAACAGGGTTGGTTTTGAACATGTCTCTGATCAGCTAACCAAATCACTGACACTAATTGTGTTGGAGAGATGCGCAGCCGGTTAGAGAAAATCTGGGGTGACTTAAACTGCTATAAAAATAAGAGGCAATAAGAGGTTTGATTTGAATACACGTGGGCCCAAGCAGGTGGCATCATTGATCATTTCCAGTCCCCCTTTAATCATCTCTAAGCAAATTGTTCTGTGAGCTCTTCTCAGTGCCACGACCAGCTGGTAGCAGCTACTACCCTGGGTAATACTGCCAACTGGCAAGGAGGGCAAAGAGGCACAAGGAAGGCAACCCAACTGAATCTACACAAATGTACAGTACAAAGTTACAGAGCTTTTGTGAATAATGTGAAAATATTATGGGGCTTCAAATCTTTTTGGGATTGTCCATATCATTCCTTATACCTACCCTTAATCTATTCTGTTGTTTTGAAGATGAGTGCTAATGAGGCTGTTATAGTGACATTTTTTATGAGTCTCTTTTTATGAACCTCAGCCCGAGGACACACTTTTTCTGTGCTCACACTAACAAATGCTTGGTTGTTTGGTTGACCTAACTGCTGGGTTGCAGGTGTTGGGTCACTTAGTTGGGTTGTTTTCTTTTAAAACTCCTGGGTTATTGATGCTGGGCTATTGACGCTGGGTTATTGAGATATGACCCAGAGGATCAGAAGACTGGAGGCATAGTTTAGTAGGGGGCGTGGCATTCAGATAGTTATTTTTAGCCACCTGAGCAAATGTCATTCTTGTTCATCTGTTCTGTTGAATAGCTATCACATGCTATGGTTAAACATGGACTTCTTTGTAGCTTTAATGATGCTTATAGAAGTGTTCCCTAAAAGCCTCTGTAAATCCCATTGTTGGGACACAATAAGGTGGTATACCTTATTATAATATGTAATAATAAAAAATAAAATATATTAAAAAAATCTCTCTCTCTCATATATATATATATATATATATATATATTTGCAGTATGATGAACAGGAATGAATGTCATTTATGATGACTACAGTTGATGTCTGAAGTTTACATACACTTAGGTTGGAGTCATTAAAACTCGTTTTTCAACCACTCCACAAATGTATTGTTAACAAACTATAGTTTTGGCAAGTCGGTTAGGACATCTACTTTATGCATGACACAAGTATTTTTTCCAACAATTGTTTACAGACAGATTATTTCACTTATAATTCACTGTATCACAAGTCCAGTGAGTCAGAAGTTTACATACACTAAGTTGACTGTGCCTTTAAACAGCTTGTGGAAAATTCCAGAAAATGATGTCATGGCTTTAGAAGCTTCTGATAGGTTAATTGATATCATTTGAAGCAATTGGAGGTGTACCTGTGGATGTATTTCAAGGCCTACCTTCAAACTCAGTGCCTCTTTGTTTGACATCATTGGAAAATCTAAAGAAATCATCCAAGACCTCAGAAAAAAAATGATAGACCTCCACAAGTCTGGTTCATCCTTGGGAGCAATTTCCAAACGCCTGAACGTACCACGTTTATCTGTTCAATCAATAGTAAGCAAGTATAAACTCCATGGAACCACGCAGCCGTCATACTGCTCAGGAAGGAGACGCGTTCTGTCTCCTGGAGATGAACATACTTTGGTGTGAAAAGTGCAAATCAATCCCAGAACAACAGCAACAGACCTTGTGAAGATGCTGGAGGAAACAGGTACAAAAGTATCTATATCCACAGTAAAATGAGTCCTATATCGACATAACCTGAAAGGCCGCTCAGCAAGGAAGAAGCCACTGCTCCAAAACCGCCATTAAAAAAGCCAAACTACACTTTGCAACTACACATGGGGACAAAGACCGTACTTTTTGGAGAAATGTCCTCTGCTATGATGAAACAAAAATAGAACTGTTTGGCCATAATGACCATCATTATGTTTGGAGAAAAAGGGGGAGGGTTGCAAGCCGAAGAACACCATCCCAAACATGAAGCACGGGGGTGGCAGCATCATGTTGTGGGGGTGCTTTGCTGCACGAGGGACTTCACAAAATAGATGGCATCATGAGGATGGAAAATTGTGTGGATATATTGAAGCAACATCTCAAGACATCAGTCAGGAAGTTAAAGCATGGTCGCAAATGCATCTTCCACATGGACAATGACCCCAAGCATATTGGAGTGGCTATCACAAAGCCCTGACCTCAATCCCATAGAAAATGTGTGGGCAAAACTGAAAAAGCGTGTGCGAGCAAGGAGGCCTACAAACCTGATGCAGTTACACCAGCTGTGTCAGGAGGAATGGGCCAAAATTCATCCAACTTATTGTGGGAAGCTTGTAGAAGGCTACCCGAAACGTTTGACCCAAGTTAAACAATTTAAAGGCAATGCTACCAAATACTAATTGAGTGCATGTAAACTTCTGACCCACTGGGAATATGATGAAAGAAATAAAAGCTGAAATAAATCACTCTCTCCCCTATTATTCTGACATTTCACATTCTTAAAATAAAGTGGTGATCCTAACTGACCTTAAGACAGGGAATTTTTACTAGGATTAAATGTCAGGAATTGTGAAAAACTGAGTTTAAATGTATTTGGCTAAGGTGTATGTAAACTTCTGACTTCAACTGTACCGCACTAGACACGCAACTATTGGTCTCTTACAGTACCCAAACCAAAAACAGATTGAATGCATCAGTCAGTTACAGTATGTATAGAGCCATGTCATCATGGAATGCTCTTCCACCAGAGGTTACACAGGCAAAAAGCAAGTCTAACTTTAAAAACAGATTTAAAAAACATATTGTATCACAACACTTCTCCTATTTCTAAAGATCTAATTTAACTGTACTGTACATAAGAATATTGATATGTATATGTGAAGTGTGTAAATAGTGTTTTTACTGCATCTTGGTGTGCTTTCCTATATATACACAACTATTTTTATTTTTTATTTAATGTAATATTTTGTGTTGTTCTTGTCTATTACTGTTCTAAACTTGGTCATGTATTTGTAGGTTTCTATGTGGACCACAAGAAGTTGGTGGCACAATAATCAGGGAGGATGGGCTCGTGGTAATGGCTGGAGTGGCATAGGTGTGATGGTATCAAATACAACAAACACATGGTTTCCAAAAAATGTCAACTGTTAATTTGACAAAACCTGGATCCTTCTAGCCATGACAATAGCTAATGGGGATCCTAATAATCTAAACTCATGGGTGGCCAATAAGATCTAGCTGAAAGCCACGCCCCTAATAAGACACGCCGCCTGGAAATGACCTAAGGATTACATTCAAAAAGACCAAGCTGCTTGGTCCACCCAGCATGAGAGTAAAAAATACCCAACTGATGGTTAAATTAACCCATGTTTGGGTAATCCCAACAAACCAACATGTTGGGTTATTCACCCAACCCAACTGGCTGGGTCAAAATAACCAAACATGTGTTCTGTCCACTAGTTAACCAGCGCTGGGTTACCAAATAACCCAAAGTGTTTGCAGAATAGATTGGGAAAAATAATAATTTAAAACATCTATAAATGACAAACAGAAACAACATTTGGTTTTGTTTAGTTTTATATTTCAAGCTATTTGACTGACTTTTCCTGTATGCATGGAACCCGCATCAGTTGATTTCTGGTTTCATGCTCCCTACAATTTAAATGTAAATAAAGAGTATTTAGAAAGTAGGGTACTACTATGCCTACTGTGAGGAATTTGGGAATGTATTATTTTCAAATCACAGAGCCGTTCTGCTCTTAGCGGGGCCGGGAATGATGCGCTACATCACCTTGGTCTAATGTTTAGTCCAAACCTTAGGCACCATACCCAGCTTGGTCTTTGCGTAAAAGTGGTTTTATTTGTTCATTTTTTTCCATAATACAATAGAGTAAACGGTAGCTTGCCTGTAATATACAATAATTACACACCTGTCTCTGCGAAACTGATTATCTCCGAGCTTTCCTCCAGCACGTCATTGGCATTGCTGGTCGCGTGTCCATCCAGATTCGGGATTTCTACTCTCCCATCCTCGCGCACTTTACCCGCGTGTAGTTTCCGAAGCGCAGTCACCATCGCCGCCTTCGGGATAGGATGGGTGATGTTTGGTCTTACCCTCATCTGTAACCTGCTCAAGATATGCCTTTTCACCGTCTCCAGAAAGTCAATGTCCACCTGTCCCGATTCTTCGGGCTGACCGATGCCACACGAAGAACAAGCTTCCTGAGCTACGGTTTGCGTCTCCATTCCCGGCAAAGGGTTCAAGGATCCCGGCGCCGCTTCTTTACAGCGGACAGACAGCACGCAAGCCACAAATAATGCCACTTTGATTATACAGTTAATCATTTTCTTTATGAAGAAGAAAAGTCGTGATATTTGTAGTGCAATAATTCGTTTTCTACTATAAAAATGTATGCACAATATTTCTGTCAAATGTAGGCTATTCACTTGGCGTTTTTAAGAAAATAGGATTTCGAATGAAAAGAAAGATAAAGTTGTAGAATCCCGTTAGTCCGTATACTTTGCAAGGAGTCCATGCAATAATAAATATTTCACTCAATTCAGGCGCGTTTTGATGGAATTAACTATTCCTTTCACCGTAACTTGAAATATTCCCCTTATTTCGTGTCTGTTTTCATTCCCGATGTCTGTCACTCAGTTGACTTCACTTCAGGGGCACATTGGGAGTCAAGTCCGTTCTGCTTGTCTCAATGCCTTTGCTTCACCCTTTCAAGGTAACACAATTTAAAAATCAGTAGGCTACCATTATCCGTCAATTGAGTTTCAGTTCAATGCCTGACGTATCATGCCATGGTTTAATTGAACTGCAATTCGCAATAATCATCATTTAGAAACGAATAGAAGAGGACAAACTAAACGAAAGGAAAATCACCCATTGGTTGATAAACACAAATCAGGATATTCCATAAATGGAAAAAGCTGAAGGGTCGGTCAAATAATAACTTATCGCATATTGTAGCATCCAGTTTGTCATTTGCTTTGGATTTATTCCTTCAGTTTTTGTTCCTGTGTATCCTTGTTAAAATGCACTTTAATTGGATTCGAATTCCCGATATGAAATTGCCCTGATATACTTGAGCACAAAGAGGTCTAACGATCGGACGAACCTTTCTCTTGCTATGTCGATTTAGGAGTCCTCCATAGACTGAAAGTTTTTATACAGGGAGTTGAAACCACGTGGGACGTCCCACCAACTAGACAGACTCCTAGTATTTGGTAGGAGATTATGCGTAGGCTTAAGGATAACTATCCTCCTTAGCTCTCCTGTCCAGAGAAAATGCTTATGGCCCATGCAAAACGAATTAGGAGAGATTTTTAAAAAAACTTACGAATTGAAGTAACCAATTGTTTACCAGACTGCCTGATGACTTGCGCACAATACATATAATATATATAATGCATTGATTTGCGCACAATATATAGAATCATTAGCATAGGCTATCTTTACAGTGGAAACGATCTACTTTAGAAATAAGAACCAGGATTACATCAATAAACTTCAATTATATAATTAATTAACATTTGATATGTTCCTTATAAAGCCTGTATGTCTAATAGCCTAGACAAGACCATGTTTTAATATAAAACATTTCCATCAACACATGCTATCCAAATGTACTGTTTTTTGTTGTTGTTGCCTTTTCATGCAAACAAACAAACAGAAAACGCGTCCCCTATAGATGCTCCAAATGAAAAAAATAAATAAATAAATGGTACCGACAGATTTTTGACAAGCCTTTCTTGTTGTGGCTCACGCATGACAGCATGGCGACCATAAGCATCTCCCAAACAACACTGGGTGAATTGGAAACAACACCAAGGTAATAACAATTAAAGCGCCAAAAGGTGACCCTGCCAAGGCATCACTTTTATTATGTTAAGTGATACAAAAACATTGACCAATTCAAGTCAGAGCTCTGTTTTGTCGTCACTCAAATATGAGTGAAATATAAGTCTAGTACATATATCACATAATACGTTTTACCGAACATTGGCAACACAGTCATTTGTGAATGCCCAGCAATTGTTTTATGTGCGCTCTCCCAACACTATAACAAAAAGATCAAGTTGAAAGTTGTTAAATGCTGCCACCCTTCTTCTAAATATTGCAACTACACATTGCATGAATCTCTCCAGCTGCATTCCAGGCCACCTCTCCAGCTGCCTTCCAGGCCACCTCTCCAGCTGCCTTCCAGGCCACCTCTCCAGCTGCCTTCCAGGCCACCTCAACTACGACCTTCCAGGCCACCTCTCCTACTGCCTTCCAGGCCACCTCTCCAGCTGCCTTCCAGGCCACCTCTCCAGCTGCCTTCCAGGCCACCTCTCCTATTGCCTTCCAGGCCACCTCCCTACTGCCTTCCAGGCCACCTCTCCTACTGCCTTCCAGGCCACCTCTCCTACTGCCTTCCAGGCCATCTCTCCTACTGCCTTCCAGGCCACCTCTCCAGCTGCCTTCCAGGCCACCTCTCCAGCTGCCTTCCAGGCCACCTCTCCAGCTGCCTTCCAGGCCACCTCTCCAGCTGCCTTCCAGGCCACCTCTCCTGCTGCCTTCCAGGCCACCTCTCCTGCTGCCTTCCAGGCCTTTTCTCCAGCTGCCTCCAGGTAACTTCTTCAGCTGACTTCCAGGCAACTTCTCCAGCTGCCTTCGGCTACCTCTCCTACTGCCTTCCAGGCCACCTCTCCTACTGCCTTCCAGGCCACCTCTCCAGCTGCCTTCCAAGCCACCTCTCCCCAACTGCTTTCCAGTTCATCTCTCCAACTGCTTTCCAGGCCACCTCTCCAACTGTCTTCCAGGCCAGCTCTCCAACTGACCATATGTGACATTCCAGGCCTTGTCAAAACAGGTGACACAACACTCACCTATATACTGGCTGGGTTCAGATGCACTGGCATTTGGCCATACAACCCTGATATATTTCAGGAATGTGACTATTTCAGGAATGTGACTGTGCACCCTCACTTATCACTGACCGTCCTGCTCCAGCTGACACACTGGTTTTGCCAGCTGCCTCCCAGCTCACCTCTTCAGACACCCCTCAGGCCAATTTGCCCACAACTATCCAGGCCACCTCTCCAGCTGCCTTCCAGGCCACCTCTCCAGCTGCCTTCCAGGCCACCTCTCCAGCTGCCTTCCAGGCCACCGCTCCAGCTGCCTGCCCAGGCCACCGCTCCAGCTGCCTTCCAGGCCACCGCTCCAGCTGCCTTCCAGGCCACCGCTCCAGCTGCCTTCCAGGCCACCGCTCCAGCTGCCTTCCAGGCCACCTATCCAGCTGCCTTCCAGGCCACCTCTCCAGCTGCCTTCCAGGCCACCTCTCCTGCTGCCTTCCAGGCCATCTCTCCTACTGTCTTCCAGGCCACATCTCCTACTGCCTTCCAGGCCACCTCTCCTACTGCCTTCCAGGCCACCTCTCCTGCTGCCTTCCAGGCCACCTCTCCTGCTGCCTTCCAGGCCACCTCTCCTGCTGCCTTCCAGGCCACCTCTCCTGCTGCCTTCCAGGCCACCTCTCCTGCTGCCTTCCAGGCCTTCTCTCCAGCTGCCTCCAGGTAACTTCTTCAGCTGACTTCCAGTTTCAACTTCCCCAGCTGCCTTCCAGGCTACCTCTCCTACTGCCTTCCAGGCCACCTCTCCAGCTGCCTTCCAGGCCACCTCTCCAGCTGCCTTCCAGGCCACCTCTCCAGCTGCCTTCCAGGCAACCTTTCTCCAGCTGACCTTCCAGGCAACCTCTCCAGCTGCCTTCCAGGCCACCTTCCAGCTGCCTTCCAGGCCATCTCTCCAGCTGCCTTCCAGGCCACCTCTCCAGCTGCCTTCCAGGCCACCTCTCCAGCTGCCTTCCAGGCCACCTCTCCTGCTGCCTTCCAGGCCACCTCTCCTACTGCCTTCCAGGCCACCTCTCCTACTGCCTTCCAGGCCACCTCTCCTACTGCCTTCCAGGCCACCTCTCCTGCTGCCTTCCAGGCGTTCTCTCCAGCTGCCTCCAGGTAACTTCTTCAGCTGACTTCCAGGCAACTTCCCCAGCTGCCTTCCAGGCTACCTCTCCTACTGCCTTCCAGGCCACCTCTCCAGCTGCCTTCCAGGCCACCTCTCCTACTGCCTTCCAGGCCACCTCTCCTACTGCTTTCCAGGCCAGCTCTCCAACTGACCATATGTGACATTCCAGGCCTTGTCAAAACAGGTGACACAACACTCACCTATATACTGGCTGGGTTCAGATGCACTGGCATTTGGCCATACAACCCTGATATATTTCAGGAATGTGACTATTTCAGGAATGTGACTGTGCACCCTCACTTATCACTGACCGTCCTGCTCCAGCTGACACACTGGTTTTGCCAGCTGCCTCCCAGCTCACCTCTTCAGACACCCCTCAGGCCAATTTGCCCACTGTGCCCACAACTATCCAGGCCACCTCTCCAGCTGCCTTCCAGGCCACCTCTCCAGCTGCCTTCCAGGCCACCTCTCCAGCTGCCTTCCAGGCCACCTCTCCAGCTGCCTTCCAGGCCACCGCTCCAGCTGCCTTCCAGGCCACCGCTCCAGCTGCCTTCCAGGCCACCTCTCCAGCTGCCTTCCAGGCCACCTCTCCAGCTGCCTTCCAGGCCACCTCTCCTGCTGCCTTCCAGGCCACCTCTCCTGCTGCCTTCCAGGCCACCTCTCCTGCTGCCTTCCAGGCCACCTCTCCTACTGCCTTCCAGGCCACCTCTCCTACTGCCTTCCAGGCCACCTCTCCTACTGCCTTCCAGGCCACCTCTCCTACTGCCTTCCAGGCCACCTCTCCTGCTGCCTTCCAGGCCATCTCTCCTGCTGCCTTCCAGGCCTTCTCTCCAGCTGCCTCCAGGTAACTTCTTCAGCTGACTTCCAGGCAACTTCCCCAGCTGCCTTCCAGGCTACCTCTCCTACTGCCTTCCAGGCCACCTCTCCAGCTGCCTTCCAGGCCACCTCTCCAGCTGCCTTCCAGGCCACCTCTCCAGCTGCCTTCCAGGCCACCTCTCCAGCTGCCTTCCAGGCCACCTCTCCAGCTGCCTTCCAGGCCACCGCTCCAGCTGCCTTCCAGGCCACCGCTCCAGCTGCCTTCCAGGCCACCTCTCCAGCTGCCTTCCAGGCCACCTCTCCAGCTGCCTTCCAGGCCACCTCTCCAGCTGCCTTCCAGGCCACCTCTCCAGCTGCCTTCCAGGCCACCTCTCCTGCTGCCTTCCAGGCCACCTCTCCTGCTGCCTTCCAGGCCATCTCTCCTGCTGCCTTCCAGGCCATCTCTCCTACTGCCTTCCAGGCCACCTCTCCTACAGCCTTCCAGGCCACCTCTCCTACTGCCTTCCAGGCCACCTCTCCTACTGCCTTCCAGGCCACCTCTCCTGCTGCCTTCCAGGCCACCTCTCCTGCTGCCTTCCAGGCCACCTCTCCTGCTGCCTTCCAGGCCTTCTCTCCAGCTGCCTCCAGGTAACTTCTTCAGCTGACTTCCAGGCAACTTCCCCAGCTGCCTTCCAGGCTACCTCTCCTACTGCCTTCCAGGCCACCTCTCCAGCTGCATTCCAGGCCACCTCTCCAGCTGCCTTCCAGGCCACCTCTCCAGCTGCCTTCCAGGCCACCTCTCCTGCTGCCTTCCAGGCCACCTCTCCTGCTGTCTTACAGGCCACCTCTCCTACTGCCTTCCAGGCCACCTCTCCTACTGCCTTCCAGGCCACCTCTCCTGCTGCCTTCCAGGCCACCTCTCCTGCTGCCTTCCAGGCCTTCTCTCCAGCTGCCTCCAGGTAACTTCTTCAGCTGACTTCCAGGCAACTTCCCCAGCTGCCTTCCAGGCTACCTCTCCTACTGCCTTCCAGGCCACCTCTCCAGCTGCCTTCCAGGCCACCTCTCCAGCTGCCTTCCAGGCCACCTCTCCAGCTGCCTTACAGGCCACCTCTCCAGCTGCCTTCCAGGCCACCTCTCCAGCTGCCTTCCAGGCCACCTCTCCAGCTGCCTTCCAGGCCACCTCTCCAGCTGCCTTCCAGGCCACCTCTCCAGCTGCCTTCCAGGCCACCTCTCCAGCTGCCAGCTGCTTCCAGGCCACCTCTCCAGCTGCCTTCCAGGCCACCTCTCCAGCTGCCTTCCAGGCCACCTCTCCAGCTGCCTTCCAGGCCACCTCTCCAGCTGCCTTCCAGCCCACCTCTCCAGCTGCCTTCCAGGCCACCTCTCCACTGCCTTCCAGGCCACCTCTCCAGCTGCCTTCCAGGCCACCTCTCCTACTGCCTTCCAGGCCACCTCTCCCTACTGCCTTCCAGGCCACCTCCTAGCTGCCTTCCAGGCTGCTGCCTTCCAGGCCACCTCTCCTACTGCCTTCCAGGCCACCTCTCCTACTGCCTTCCAGGCCACCTCTCCTACTGCCTTCCAGGCCACCTCTCCTGCTGCCTTCCAGGCCACCTCTCCAGCTGCCTCCAGGTAACTTCTTCAGCTGCCTTCCAGGCAACTTCCCCAGCTGCCTTCCAGGCTACCTCTCCTACTGCGTTCCAGGCCACCTCTCCAGCTGCCTTCCAGGCCACCTCTCCAGCTGCCTTCCAGGCCACCTCTCCTACTACCTTCCAGGCCACCTCTCCTACTGCCTTCCAGGCCTTCTCTCCAGCTGCCTCCAGGTAACTTCTTCAGCTGACTTCCAGGCAACCTCTCCAGCTGCCTTCCAGGCCACCTCTCCAGCTGCATTCCAGGCCACCTCTCCTACTGCCTTCCAGGCCACCTCTCCTACTGCCTTCCAGGCCTTCTCTCCAGCTGCCTCCAGGTAACTTCTTCAGCTGACTTCCAGGCAACCTCTCCAGCTGCCTTCCAGGCCATCTCTCCTACTGCCTTCCAGGCCACCTCTCCTACTGCCTTCCAGGCCACCTCTCCTACTGCCTTCCAGGCCACCTCTCCAGCTGCCTTCCAGGCCACCTCTCCAGCTGCCTTCCAGGCCACCTCTCCAGCTGCCTTCAAGGCCACCTCTCCAGCTGCCTTCCAGGCCACCTCTCCAGCTGCCTTCCAGGCCACCTCTCCAGCTGCCTTCCAGGCCACCTCTCCAGCTGCCTTCCAGGCCACCTCTCCTGCTGCCTTCCAGGCCACCTCTCCTGCTGCCTTCCAGGCCACCTCTCCTACTGCCTTCCAGGCCACCTCTCCTACTGCCTTCCAGGCCACCTCTCCTGCTGACTTCCAGGCCACCTCTCCAGCTGCCTTCCAGGCCACCTCTCCTGCTGCCTTCCAGGCCACCTCTCCAGCTGCCTTCCAGGCCACCTCTCCAGCTGCCTTCCAGGCCACCTCTCCAGCTGCCTTCCAGGCCACCTCTCCTGCTGCCTTCCAGGCCACCTCTCCTACTGTCTTACAGGCCACCTCTCCTACTGTCTTCCAGGCCACCTCTTCTACTGCCTTCCAGGCCAACTCTCCTACTGCCTTCCAGGCCACCTCTCCAGCTGCCTTCCAGGCCACCTCTCCTGCTGCCTTCCAGGCCACCTCTCCTACTGCCTTCCAGGCCACCTCTCCTACTGCCTTCCAGGCCACCTCTCCAGCTGCCTTCCAGGCCACCTCTCCAGCTGCCTTCCAGGCCACCTCTCCAGCTGCCTTCCAGGCCACCTCTCCAGCTGCCTTCCAGGCCACCTCTCCTGCTGCCTTCCAGGCCACCTCTCCTGCTGCCTTCCAGGCCACCTCTCCTGCTGCCTTCCAGGCCACCTTCTCCTGCTGCCTTCCAGGCCACTTCTCCTGCTGCCTTCCAGGCCACCTCTCCTACTGCCTTCCAGGCCACCTCTCCTACTGCCTTCCAGGCCACCTCTCCTACTGCCTTCCAGGCCACCTCTCCTGCTGCCTTCCAGGCCACCTCTCCTGCTGCCTTCCAGGCCACCTCTCCTGCTGCCTTCCAGGCCACCTCTCCTGCTGCCTTCCAGGCCACCTCTCCTGCTGCCTTCCAGGCCACCTCTCCTGCTGCCTTCCAGGCCTTCTCTCCAGCTGCCTCCAGGTAACTTCTTCAGCTGACTTCCAGGCAACTTCCCCAGCTGCCTTCCAGGCTACCTCTCCAACCGCCTTCCAGGCCACTTCTCCAACCGCCTTCCAGGCCACTTCTCCAACCGCCTTCCAGGCCACTTCTCCAACTGCCTTCCAGGCCAACTCTCCAGTCACCTCACAGGACAACTCCCCACATGTATCAGGCTGTGGCTGGGAAACACCTTGTTACCCTTCTAATATCAATCCAGTTGATGTACGCCCCTTCCCAAAAGCAGGGCCCCGGAAAATTACAACAAGGGGTAGGAAGATGAGAAAAACTGTGATTTTGACAGATACACCCATCAAGCAGGCACTGGTTAAAAAAGTCTCACAGACACACACCACAAACATTCAGGTGTAGGTGTTTAGTTTAGCCTAGTTGTTGTATGGTTGAGAAATACCATTTAGAGGGTAAAATAATGCATTTGATTATTTAAGTGTATTATTATCTGTGCCATACAAAATGTTAAACATGGCAACGTTGCTCTCATGTTCTCAATAAAGGTGTTTAATAATTAGTCGCATGTCATGATTTATGCACTTTTCATTCTGTTACAATTCACCCCAAGCACTGTTACTAACCTAGACCATTGGGTAAATTGTAACATTTCACGATTTGTATTTAAGACAACACCGTGCATTTGTAATTTGATTGACATATATAATAACCACACCAATTTGTAAAGGACAGCTGTAGGTTGTTTGTGTCAAGTTTCAAATAGACCTCCATAAACAATCTCTGAGAAACTGACGAAAAGGTGAAAAGTGTTACAACCATCCCGTCTCCTCTACTCTATACATCAAAGGCATAATTGTCACAATAAAAGTTGAATGATGGGCGTTTTTCAGGCAGAGTTTTAATGCTAGGTCACCTGCGCACAGTTTCGGGGCCGGTTTGATTTTATAAAGGGAAAAATGCATATGTATGGTGTGCGCCAAGTTTCTAAATATTAGTATTTTTTTTACATGCAGTCTTCAAAAATGGCGCATGCCATTCGAACAGTCATTCTACTTGGATTTCCAACTCGGGAACTCGGGCCTCTTTCTAGAGCTCCGACTTTCCGACGTGAAAATCACTGACACCATGATTTGGTTTTTACCTCGGCATCAGTTATTCAACGTCGCCATGACATCGCCTACAAGTGTGATCGGAGAGAAACCGTCTTAGCCCATCTTGTTCATATTGTACTGTCTTTGATGGCACAATTCCATATGACATCACATCCTGTTCATAGAAAGTTTTTTCACACGACGTCCGGGAGTGGTCAAAATATCCGCATTTGCGGCTGGTAAGTGAATCTTGTCCTCTACTTCAGCGTTCCCATGGTGTATACCGGATAACAGCCAAGAAATACAACAAACGCATTACGAGGTGAGACGTTTGCTATCTCTATGCACTTTTGTAGAAGTATGTTCAAGTGGAAATCGATATCAGAAAGCGGGTTTTGATTGATATTTTATCTTGGTCAAACATACCGAAGTTTGCGCTAACGTCTTTTGATTGACAGATTCTCATCCAATATTCGGTTGACCACAGCGTTCTAATTTGTATATATCCAATCGAGAGCTGCTCCTTGAGAGAAAGTGGCGGGTCTAGAAAAGTAGCAGGAAGAAAGTATCAGAAGTCTAAAATCAAATTAAAAATCTATTTTGATTTTGGCAGGGGTGCAATTTTCACTGGGGAGAGGGGAGACATGACAGTTTTATCTTTGGAATGTGATACAAAACACGGCAACGGTATAATGTCCCCCCCCCAAACATAAGTTGTGCCAAAGTTGGATTTTGGGGCAGTAGTTAGGGCACTTAAAAGGGGTATGCATTTAGCTGCATTGTATTTAAAATAACTTTTGGCTATGGGGAAGTTCTGGTCTTATAGTTCCCGAGAACAGTGTTTTATTATGCTTTTAGTTTCTGTTTTGGAATTGACAATAAGGCCTATTACATTGTGGGAAAGTTTTCTCTGGTCTTGTAGGAATACATTGTTTTCTATAATTTAAATAATTCATATTTGGATCCTCATTACATTTTGCAGCAGCTACACTAGACATGATGCCTTCATTCAGTTGATGACATGAGGTTCTCACACACTTTTCTTCTTCTGCTTTCCACTCTTGTTGTATGCTTGATTTATACATCCATTTCATGATCTACTGATATCATTCCTTCAGATTATTTTAACTATGGTCCTTGCTATCTGGGGTCCTTGGGATGTCTCTACTCCATAAAAATGTTAAATGTTGCTCCATAAAAATGTTAAATGTTGGGGGGGTGTTCAGCAAACAAAGACACGCTTCAACAGAGGACAAACATACACTTTTTTTACGTAGCGACTGCATAGCGAGTTGGAGGCTCATTTAAAAACTGCTCTCCACACTCAACTCTGTGGAGGAGGTACTTGGCTAGGCACATGTTTGCTTCATTTCCCAACCTATTGGCTGTGAAGGTGTGTACTGAATGTGCAGTAGGCTAGGCCTACATCATTTTGCCCTAGAAGGCTGCCACACCACTACTGAACTCATTAATGAAATTATAGGGGTCAGCCTATGTTTCAGTCAGCTGCCATTTTGAGATGGGCTGTTTTGTCAACCTTTTAGGTCCATTTGGATTTGTTTTGATATTAGATGTACATGCATATACAAAACCCTGCCTTCTTTTTCTGGACACTTTTTTGCAACTTTTAAAAGATGTTTTAATGTGTTTTATTGGCTAATTTACATGTTTGTGTCCAACTGTAGGAAGTTCTGGTGGAGGCGGTTTCTGTTAGTATAGTAGCTGCAGACAGTGTCCAAATCCAAAGATGTCTACCGGAAAGAGTAAGAACCAGAGCTCTCTGGTGCTGCACAAGGTGATCATGGTGGGAAGTGGCGGTGTCGGCAAGTCAGCCCTCACTCTGCAGTTCATGTATGATGAGGTAAGCGCGATAAGTCTGGTCCTTACCAGACTCTGTACATTGCTCCCTTTGTAGAATGTGGTCTGGACGCCCAGGCTAAAGAGAGACTTGGGCAAGCCACCACTCAAACCTCCAATACTGCTTTTCCATTGAAAAGAGTTTACGATTCTGTAAATAAAATAATTCCCTTCCTCACTCCTTCCCTCCTCCTAGTTTGTGGAGGATTACGAGCCCACCAAGGCAGACAGCTACAGGAAGAAGGTGGTGCTGGATGGAGAGGAGGTCCAGATTGACATCCTGGACACAGCTGGACAGGAGGACTATGCTGCCATCAGAGACAACTACTTCCGGAGCGGAGAGGGCTTCCTGCTAGTCTTCTCCATCACCGAACATGAGTCGTTCACCGCCACCTCAGAGTTCCGGTACGTCCACTCTGATAGGCCGATTTATAGTACATCAAACGCATGATCAACTGACAAATAACAGGCTATGCCTTACCCATGTACAATATAGGGCCAGGACCACATGACCAGGACATATTCTGGCTATATACTTGTATATAGTTAGAACATTTAGTGCTTTATATAAACTTTAAGCCATTCAGGAACATTCACTGTCTTCTTGATAAGCAACTCCAGTATAGATTTGGCCTTGTTTTAAGTTATTGTCCTGCTAAAAGGTGAATTCATCTCCCAGTGTTTGGTGGAAAGCAGACTGAACCAGGTTTTCCTCTAGGCTTTTGCCTGTGCTTAGCTCCATTCCATGTATTTCTTTAATCCTGAACAACCCCTTAATGTTACAAGCATACCCATTAAAATGATGCAGCCACCACTATGCTTGAAAATGGTACTCCGTAATGTGTTGTATTGGATTTGCCCCAAATATGACACTTTGTATTCAGGACAAAATGTGTATTGCTTTGCCACATTCTTTGTAGTATTACTTTAGTGCCTTGTTGCAAACAGAATGCATGTTTTGGAATATTTGTATTCTGTACAGGCTTCCTTCTATTCACCCTGGCCGTTGGTTGATTCAGTGTTTGAAATTCACTGCTTGACTTAGTGATCTTACAGATAATTGTATGTGTGGGGTATAGAGATGAGGTAGTCATTCAGAAATCCCGTTAAACACTATTGCACACAGTGAGTCCATGCAAATTATTTTGGGACTTGTTAAGCACATGTTTACTCCTGAACTTAGACTTGCCATAACAAAGGGATTGAGTCTATAAGTATTCCACACTTTTCAGCTTTTCATTGAATTAATTTGTTAATTTCTAAAAACAATTCCACTTTGACATTTAGGGGGTATTGTGTGTAGGCCAGTGACATTAAATCTCAATTAAATAAATGTTCAATTCAGGCTGTAAGTCAAGTGGTGTGAATACCGTAAAGATGTGTTTTTGGTAACGTAATCACAAGGCAATAAATGTGTTAATATTAGTTGGCAGGCGTCTTTACGTCAACATTGTGTTTTGATGTATTTCTGATACTTTTCCCCATCTGTTTATCCAGAAATCAAAGCCTTTACTTATGCCATAAAATAAAAAAGTATACCCTAAGCTTTCATTTGACACCTCATTTGATATGCTCCTATGTATTTCATGTTGGTGCTCGTGGGTCTTTTTAGATGTAAATGCCCAGAACTAAAAATACAGCTCCACACTGCTAATTACACCCCAACAGTGTTTAGATCTAACTGGTTCTTCATCAGGACTAATGTATTGTACGGGTCTTCCTAGGGAGCAGATTATGCGGGTGAAAGCAGAGAACGATACCATCCCTCTGTTGGTGGTGGGGAACAAGTCTGATCTGGAGGACCGCAGGCAGGTGTCGTTGGATGAGGTCCGGGCCAAGGCAGAGGAGTGGGGGGTGCAGTACGTGGAGACCTCAGCCAAGACACGAGCCAACGTTGACAAGGTATGTAACCAAACTTAAACATATGGTGCACTTCGCTACAGTAGGACTAGAAACAATACACCATGTAATTTCTTACTTAGGATTTCTACATTTTTAGATGGGGAATGGGGGGGGGATTAGGTTATAAAAATGTTTCAAGACATGGGATACCAGAAACGACAAGCAAGCATGATTTAAAAACAACCTTTACAGTAAATCAACTTTCAATGTAACTATATGGCTGAAATAATAACTGTCCATTCTTTTCAGGTGTTCTTTGATCTTATGAGGGAGGTGCGAAAAAAGAAAATGTCAGAGAGTAAAGACAAGGGTGGAAAAGAAGGCAAGATCAAGAAGGCTTTCAAATGTTGTCTGCTTTGATCTAGACCAAACCTTTCAGTCAGACACACAGAGCCAAACCAGACCAGGGCCTCCGCAGCACAGTGGCATTAGTCCGGGACATGTTCATTAGGACATACTGTAGCAAAATGTTTTGAAACCTTTTGCAATGGGGGGGGGGTGCGCGTTTCTTATTGGACAATATTTTATGTCTCCCTTTGGAGCATTTTCTTCAGTTTCTTGCCTACGGAACACAACCCAGATCTACAGATCCTTCCCACTGAACTGAGCTTTCTGCCTTTAACACACGCATATCAAATCCATGTACAATACCCCTCACATTGTGGCAGTCAGAGGGGTGGCCTTATCACTAACCTATGTTAGTTATGCAAACCATCCTTTGTGCCACTGTTGGGGACGGGTCCAGAGGGGACTGTTTAGATGAAGTGCCTCAACATTGATCGTGTTTATATAGGTTATGATCGCAGACAATCACTCTCGCGCACACTACTTAAATATGGCCTTGGTTTGATACTCACTTGTAGGAATAAGTAGCCTCATCACCAAGATAAATTGGCTATGCTGTTTGATGTCTTACTGTTTGCATTGCAATCAATTTTATATTCCTACTTTCACTACTACACTATTTTTTTTAAAAATGTTTTTTTAATTTATGGTCCACTGCATGAAAATCAGTCAGATTATTAAGTCACTTTATTCATAATCCAACATATTATCCACATGTACAATCCAACATGTACTATATCCACATGATATATAGAACCAGTCAAAAGTTTGGACACACCTACTCATTCAAGGGTTTTTCTTTATTTTTAATATTTTCTACATTGTAGAATAATAGTGAAGACATCAAAACTATGAAATGACACATTCAATCATGTAGTAACCAAATAAGTGTTAAACAAATCCAAATATATTTTAGATTCTTCAAAGTAGCCACCCTTTGCCTTGATGACAGCTTTGCACACTCTTGGCATTCTCTCGACCATCTTCACCTGGAATGCTTTTCCAACAGTCTTGAAGGAGTTTCCACATGCTGAGCACTTGTTGGCTGCTTTTCCTTCACTCTGCGGTCCAATTTATCCCAAACCATCTCAATTGAGTTGAAGTTGGGGGATTATGGAGGCCTGGTTATGTGATGCAGCACTCATCACTCTCCTTGGTGTAATAGTTCTTACACAGCCTGGAGGTGTGTTGGGTCATTGCCCTGTTGAAAAACAAATGATAGTCCCACTAAGCGCAAACCAGATGGGATGGTGTGGTAGCCATGCTGGTTAAGTGTGTCTTGAATTTTAAATACATCAGACAGTGTCACATCACACCACCACCTCCATGCTTCACGGTGGGAACCACATATGTGAAGATCATCCGTTCACCTACTCGGCGTCTTACAAAGACGCGGCGGTTGGAACCTAAAATCTCAAAGTTGGACTCATCAGACCAAAGGACAGATTTCCACCGGTCTAATGTCCATTGCTCGTGTTTCTTGGCCCAAGCAAATCTCTTCTTCTTATTGGTGTCCTTTAGTAGTGGTTTCTTTACAGCAATTTGACCATGAAGGCCTGATTCATGCAGTCTCCTCTGAACAGTTGATGTTGAGATGTCTGTTACTTGAACTCTGAGAAGGACTCATTAAGAAGGAAAGAAATTCCACAAATAAACTTTTAAACAAGGCACACCTGTTAATTGAAATGCATTTACCTCATGCAGCTTTTTTTGGTTACTATTATTTCCTAGTTTTGATGTCTTCATTATTATTCTACAATGTAGTAAATAGTAAAAATAAAGAAACCCTGAAATGAGTAGGTGTCAACTTTTGACTGGTACTTTTTTTTGTGAACACGTTGACTGCACTTTTTCTCCACAAAAATGTCAATGTTTCAGTGTTGCCTTTCTAATTCTACACTTGAAACTGAAGCATTAAACTAAATTACTGTTTGTATGCACACTTATTATGGGTTATATTCAACTGTTTTTGTGTTGCCAAATAAAGTTGTTCTCTTTTGTAATGAATTTGCAGTGGGCTCAGTGTTTTAAAGTAGCCCCTATACATCCTAAATTTAAATGGAATTTACCTCAACCCTGCTGTCCAACTTCTGGGTCTGTCATCTCCTGAGTGTCTGTCTTATCAGTTGCCAGTCATTCAAGGTCAGGCGCTGTTCAAAATGTGCTTGAAAAGAGTGTGGTAAGGAATTATGGCCTTGTCAGATGTTGCTGGTGTGGTTTGACTAGTGCCTTTGTGTTTGAAGGCAGCAGAGCACCAAAAGGTTTTATGTTTATGAGTGTTGTAAAACACCATTCCAGTGCTGTTCAACTTGACTTTGAATTAATGGACGACAGAGGCCTTATGTGGCCTTCAGTCTGTTAACACTGTTGCAAAGCAGCAGGACAGGGTCATATCCATTAGTGCATATTGTAGCAAACCATTTTTGCTGCATTAAACTAAAGCCTCTCTTATTGGACAAGTCTAGGTAGTTCCTCCCTGTTTTCTTCCGTTTGGTGCTTAATGAATACGATCCAGGTCAGCCTTAGATCCAGTAGCACACGGATGGCATGTCCCATTGACGGCTGGCTAACCTCTTCCCACGACCCAAGTACATCCTATCTCACTGACACTCTACAACACCTATGGCCTGAGAAACCTCAACTAGTTCTGAAGACCCTTCTAGCTTGGCAAGAGAGCCTCTACTGACTCAAGTCATTCAGTCACTCAACACAGCATAAGAGACAAGCCACATCTTCATCAGACCTATAGCCTCTGTAGATGTCAGGATTTTTCCAATATAATGTCCTGCGGTCAGAGAGGAATACAATACATCTTTGCTGTAGCCTAGTTGAGTTGTTTGCCTCAGGATCATCAGCCATAGCAGTCTGAAACTGAACACTAGGTGGAGGCAGAGTCTTGATAGAAAGGCAAGAATCATTTTTGTTTCCTTCTGCTGAACATGGACAACTAGGCCTGCCTCAACAGTAGAGAGGGGGGTGCTGAGCGTGTGACTGATACAGCCTGACTCCACTCCTTCCAGCTGACTGCCCTAATCTGACCTGGCTATTAGTGTTACTGTGTACATACTATTGTCACATCATAGAAAAGACTGTATACAGTAGATTCACTGATTCAGTGGTTGTTGATTCTATGGTGGTTGTTGCTGCAGTGTTGAATCTAGAATGGTGAATGTGGAAAGGCAAATGAGGCAGTGTTGGTGCTGGGTACATATTCACAGTCAAGGCATAGAAAGAAAGGACCATGTCAACAAAAAAATACAGGAGAAATTAGACTTTACTTACAGTACATTGGCACTTCACTGACATGATATGGCTCCTATTTACAACAAAAACACAGAGCATGTCGCAGACCAGGCAGAGCCCATTGAGACACAATTGAGAATCTGATATTTACCTGCATTTACAAGCACAGTAGTATGAAAAATATTTCACCTCAAAAGTCAAATTGTACATCCCTTACGTTTTCGAGCAACTAAAAGACTGATATGGATACATTCAATTTCTGTACAGCTTCACCACAAACATTACATTTGTACATCGTCCTGATTGATCTTGAAATATATTTCACTACTTCACAGATGAAGCTTATATTTACATCACAGTTGTGCAGAATGTTGTACTATTACTAAGTGATGATGACGATGATCAGGTAGAAAAGCATTGCGCATTATAAACCAAACATATGATCAAGGTTTCCCTTGAAAAAGAGGTGTTGGACCTTGAATGGGACGACCTGGTAAAATAAACATTCCAGTGCCTCAGTCTATTTCATGGTGAAGTGATAGACACTGTCTAAGTCCCAAATGGCTCCCTATCTAGTGCACAACTTTGGGCCAGAGCCCAGTCAAAAGTAGTGCACTACATAGGGAATAGGGTGCCATTTGGGACGCAGAGGGTGAGCGATCTGATTGGGCCAAAGTTCCCCACCGCACAACAGCTTTTGTAAACACACAGACTTTCAGTAGATACACATCCTTTTTAAATCACAAAACTAACTCACGAACCATTGTAAACATTGTCAGCGAGGTACTGCGTAAACCCACTGCAGAAGTATCAGCAACATGTTTGACCAAGCCAACCAAGCCAGCTTTCTGATTTCAAAATCACAATCACATCTATTGATTCAAACAGAAATCATGGGAAGAAAACCACTATGTGGGTTTCAATTGTCAAAAAAACAACAGTATTAATGGTGATGAATTAATCTGTTTGTCATTGTACAGAGCTTCATGTTGCCCGTCCCAACTCTTCCCGCTCCCACTGGACTTAAGGAGAGGACTTTTACACAGCATACATCTATTGCAATGCTTTCCCATAACAATACTTTCTAAATCCAGAAGAACTTTACAGTGGAAAAGTTTTGAACTTTTCTGTTCTTATAAAAATAACTTTGTCTCACATTATTTTAATTTCATTAAGCATTCATTTATAACATAGTACATTTACACTAGTTACATTACACAAATCTAGATGGCACCATATAGCTTACATGTCCTATAGTGGTGTCTATATCCAACAAAAATTGATACAATTATATACAATTCCAAAATAATTTTGGGGGGGGTCTAATCATGCATAGCAGCAAATATGCTACACGTTCAGTTGAAAAGTGCTGTCCATTCCCAAGAAGCAAAAAGGGTCTCTTAGAAAAAATATCAGAAGCAAATCTATAGCTTGAGCCTGGTTAATTTGAAAACATTTCTTTTTACTCACAAGGCTAAAAACCTATTGGTCCTGAAAGCTCAGTCTTTTTATGTAATGTATGTACCGTCTGTATGTACTGTACACCAACAGCCTAAAATCCTGATGTACAGTACCATGGTACCAAAACCCACAATACTCTTATTCAGAGAGCTCTGAATACCTCATATTCAATTTCAAAATCTGATGCAATGACACTTGATAAACCACCTAGGTACTGTACCAACCCAATCCAGCATGGCAAGATCATTCTGTTACAAGCAATAACAAAACCAGCATAAAAATACTACCCAGATTTGGGCTAGTCGTATAGTATCTTGGAGAGACCGATGTAACATCACATGATGAGCCATCTTGAATCAAAGTTGAATAGCTGCCTCAAAAAAAAAAAAAAACAGCAACAACACCACCACGTAGTGCCGAGCTCAATGACAGGTAATCAGCTAATGAGATGGTAAAGGAGGCGGGATGCCTCTCCTAACCAGTGGAGGCTGCTGAGTGGAGGACGGCTCATAACAACGACTGGAATAGAGTCAACGGAATGGTATCAAACATGTGGTTTTCCATGTGGTGGATACCATGCCAGTGACTGCACTCCAGCCATTATTATGAGCCGTCCTCCCCTCAGCAGCATCCATTGCACCTAACCTAACCTACCCTGCCTTTACCTTGGTTTGGAACACCTTCACAAAGGACTTGGAGCTGTAATAACTTGCACGGGAGATGATTCCAATCTGCAGACTAATAAAAATAAAAGCTCAAAAAGGTACCCATCTGATCGAAACAATCAGACAACCTATAGCCTCAAATGAGGGGAATAACGAGATGATGAGTAGTACCATAGAGTAGAAGTCAGAGCGCTTTACCAGGACCTTACATAGAGGGTCAACCCACTTCTGAACGGATCTTCAGTTGACGACGAATAGTTTTTGACTTAAAAAAGAAAATTGACTCTTAAGTCTATGGAGTAATCAAGGACAGAAAGACTAGTCTGTGAAGAAACCACTGATATGACACTTGGTGATGGCGCACTGACGGGCTGAAAACAAATGTCAGTCCACTTTCCATTGAGTTGTCCTGTTCATTATGAAGGTTTGTCTGAAAGTAATGACACTACAGCAATATAATCCGACCCAGCTACTGTTCTGTTTCTCACTTCTCTCTTGATCCGGCACACTTGCTTACATCCCAAATTCCAGTTGATCATCGTAACTTCTGCTCTTTTTTTTCTTCTTTCGTTAATTCTCCAAAGTATCACGTTTTGTCGTCATAAAGTGCAACAGTGCAACAGTGCTTTGTTTCCCCTCCCAGGCCAGTTTGAGTGGTTGTCGGTAGTTGTCTCCATGGTTGTGACTAGTTTCTCTTGCCAGACTCAAGATGTGGGAAGAAACTATTGTGACTGAGACAATGGGAGACAGACAGACAGGCTGTGGAAGAAGAGGGTGGTGCTTAGGCCCATGCAGCCGTATGTCAGTCAATCAGTTAGTCAGTCAGTCAGTCCCAGGAGGTCTAAAGCCGACTCTGTCTCTGTCTCTACCTCTGGCTTTGTGGGTGTCAGGGGCTCTACGGGTGTCAGGGGCTTTGTGGGTGTCAGGGGCTCTAAGGTCGTCAAGGGCTTTGTGGGTGTCAGGGGCTCTACGGGTGTCAGGGGCTCTAAGGTTGTCAAGGGCTTTGTAGGCGTCAGAGACTCTATGGGTGTCAGGGGCTTTGTGGGTGTCAGGGGCTCTAAGGTCGTCAAGGGCTTTGTGGGTGTCAGGGGCTCTACGGGTGTCAGGGGCTTTGTGGGTGTCAGGGGCTCTAAGGTCGTCAAGGGCTTTGTAGACGTCAGAGACTCTACGGGTGTCAGGGGCTTTGTGGGTGTCAGGGGCTCTAAGGTCGTCAAGGGCTTTGTAGGCGTCAGAGACTCTACAGGTGTCAGGGGCTTTGTGGGTGTCAGGGGCTCTAAGGTCGTCAAGGGCTTTGTAGGCGTCAGAGACTCTACGGGTGTCAGGGCTTTGTGGGTGTCAGGGGCTCTAAGGTCGTCAAGGGCTTTGTAGACGTCAGAGACTCTACGGGTGTCAGGGGCTTTGTGGGTGTCAGGGGGTGTCTCTAAGGTCGTCAAGGGCTTTGTAGACGTCAGAGACTCTACAGGTGTCAGGGGCTTTGTGGGTGTCAGGGGCTCTAAGGTCGTCAAGGGCTTTGTAGGCGTCAGAGACTCTATGGGTGTCAGGAGCTTTGTGGGCGTCAGGGGTTTGACCAGCTCCTCCTCGTACACCTTGAGGATCGCCTCACAGACAAACCTGTACTGGCTCTGGAAGCAAACAGAGCAAAGAGACCGAGGTTAAATAAGAGTGAACAGTACTGATGACACCAACGACATAGAGTAACTAGATTCAGCCTAAACAGCAGAAACATAGCTTAGGCCAACACATTCCTCTCTTGATAGATGCGCTAGAATTATACACAAAAATCTAAATTTGTTAGTATTTTTTTCCAGACCTCAAATTGTCTTCGGATGTGATTTAGGCATTGACATGAATTTCTGTTGTTTGTCTATGAATAATTGTAATATTGACAGTTAAAAACGGAAGAAAAAAATTCACAGAGAAAACGAAATTCAGACCCCGTAGAATTTTTCATGTACCAGTATATTACCAGGTATATTGACAGATAATCCATAAACTCAGCAAAAAAAGAAACGTCCTCTCACTGTCAACTGCGTTTATTTTCAGCAAACTTTTTTTTCAGTAAATATTTGTATGAACATAACAAGATTCAACAACTGAGACTGAACAAGTTCCACAGACATGTGACTAACAGAAATTGAATAATGTGTCCCTGAACAAAGGGGGATGGTCAAAATCAAAAGTAACAGTCAGTATCTGGTGTGGCCACCAGCTGCATTAAGTACTGCAGTGCATCTCCTCCTCATGGACTGCACTAGATTTGCCAGTTCTTGCTGTGAGATGTTACCCCACTCTTCCACCAAGGCACCTGCAAGCTCCCGGACATTTCTGGGGGGAATGGCCCTAGCCCTCACCCTCCGATCCAACAGGTCCCAGACATGCTCAATGGGATTGAGATCCGGGCTCTTCGCTGGCCATGGCAGAACACTGACGTTCCTGTCCTGCAGGAAATCACGCACAGAACGAGCAGTATGGCTGGTGGCATTGTCATGCTGGATGGTCATGTCAGGATGAGCCTGCAGGAAGGGTACCACATGAGGGAGGAGGATGTCTTCCCTGTAACGCACAGCGTGGAGATTGCTTGCAATGGCAACAAGCTCAGTCCGATGATGCTGTGACACACCACGCACCAGACTATGACGGACCCTCCACCAAATCGATCCCGCTCCAGAGTACAGGCCTTGGTGTAACGCTCATTCCTTCGACGATAAACGCGAATCCGACCATCACCTCTGGTGAGACAAAACCGCGACTTGTCAGTGAAGAGCAGTTTTTGCCAGTCCTGTCTGGTCCAGCGACGGGTTTGTGCCTATAGGCGACATTGTTGCCAGTGATGTCTGGTGAGAACCTGCCTTACAACAGGCCTACAAGCCCTCAGTCCAGCCTCTCTCAGCCTATTGCGGACAGTCTGAGCACTGATGGAGGGATTGTGCGTTCCTGGTGTAACTCAGGCAGTTGTTGTTGCCATCCTGTACCTGTCCCGCAGGTGTGATGTTCAGATGTATTGATCCTGTGCAGGTGTTGTTACACGTGGTCTGCCACTGCGAGGACGATCAGCTGTCCGCCTTGTCTCCCTGTAGCGCTGTCTTAGGCGTCTCACAGTACGGGCATTGCAATTTATTGCCATGTTATTTGGATTTTTACGAATTATCTTTGAAAGACAGGGTCCTGAAAAAGGGACGTTTCTTTTTTTGCTGAGTTTATCTTGTACACCAAGGACCTGGGGAATAGTTGCATGGTAGAGAAGAATGTGCCTATTTGAAAGCTATAAAATAAAAAATGTGTAGCTCGCGACATGTCAATTCTTTTAAAAGTAGCTCTCATGCTAGAAAAGTTTGGAGACCCCTGGTCTAAGCCAACCCCGTCTGTTTTGCCCCATAGTTGCGCATGTGTCGGCTTTGTTGCTAAACAACCATCCCGTCTATTGCGGTAAGAGCCTCCGCTCTTCTCTTAGTCTCATTTATATGCATCACAGATCAGATTACCGGGGTCTGGATCATCATGGCCCTCTGGTCTCTCATTGTCCTCACGATATCCAACGGATACACGGGCTGATTGCACTCAATCAAACACATGGCTGTTTCCATGGTGATGAGCACCCCAGTCCGACCAATCCCAGCGCTGCACAGAGACACAGAGGACGAGGTGAGTGAGATGAGGCTGAAGATGGCAGCAATGACAGAAGAGGATTCAAATCCTCATTCCCTCGACTTACACCGTCATCCATCACTGTTGCTACAACAACATGCAAAGTGTCTTAACGTCTGATTCGAAGAAAAAGGGAACCTGTTTGTCTTTAAGTCAGGTTATGAGGCAGATGTACAAAGGCTTATATTCTTCAAAGATGTTGCGTAAAATGCCTTAGACCTACTTCAAAGCTGTTTCAACAGCGATATGGCTTACAGATGTTAGTTGAGGGGATAAGAGCTTACTTGTTAGTGTATGCAGTGTTTTGCGTAACCTTACCTGCAGTGTACTATCACCGGCTCCTCCTTGCCCTCCCTCTTTGTGCGGACCAGACTGACAAAGTCCAGGAAGTCAGTGTAGTCGTCTGGAACACCGTGGTCAGGCCAGGCCATGTACTGAATCTGAGTCAGGGGCCTGCTCTCTTCACTCTGAATATAATCAATCACTCAATCAATCAAATGTAAGATTATGTTTTTATACTTTTTCATACAGTTTTCACCAAGTGCAAGAAGTAATCGCGGTTAACCAAGAAATAAAATCTCAAGTCATTTTGGTCAGATGCTCGATGTTTACGTAGTCTGTCCACGAGAGACGATATAAGAAATGGTCCTTACCTCCAGGTGTGTGAGAGTTATCTCTCTGACAAGAAATGCTGATTTCTCTTCTTCTGTCACACAGGAGACCTGGAAGTCCCCATGGGTAGCGATGGCACCAGAGTTGGGCCAATACTGATGACACTTCACCTGGGAATGAAACAAAAAGATCATTGGAGATAAGAGGAAGAATAGTTTGTCTATTGTCTTTGTGGGGATTGGAAACGTCTTTCATTTTCACCTCAAACGTTATCACAAGAAATTTCAAAACGAGACCACAAGCATTGGGAAGGGGCTGAAATGGAGAGAGCGAGCACCGGTTGGGGATGTGACATACCCGTCCTCTCTCCACCTGCGTGGTGAGCATGACCACCATGTTGGAGCCCTGTTCCCAAGTCATCCTCCAGAAGTCAGAGCAGGTGGCGGGCAGCGGGCCCTGGCACGCGATGTAGCGGTTTACAGCACTGGCCGCTGGGATCACCATCTATGGGTCAGGAGAATGGCATGGGTTGGCAAATATACACATATGTATAGCTGCATATTGGCAAATTCATATATGTAAGCATAATCCATGTTTCAGTCTATGTACACACACTTTAAGAAGTGAGTATCTATCAAGCAAAGTTAGTCTGTCTCTTTCCGGGTGGTGTTTTTGTCTGTGTGAGATATTCATTACCTAGGTCGAAGGAAGGCGTCCGGTCTTGGTAATAAAATCTAAGATTGTGGCGTATATATCAAAGAGTGTTGAGTATCAAGAAAAGAAGAAGGCCCTCACATTGATGTAATTTGCATTAATATAGTCCCCATCCTCGCCCTTCAGAATAACCCTGGTTGCATCATCTGAGACAGCAGATACAGGAAGAGAGAGAAAAGGGTGGCAGGTGAGACAGAGGGCATTTACTTACATCATTGTATGAGGAAGTACAGCATATGCGACAGAAGAGGTCAGTTCTGATGGTTCAGTATACTCACATGGCGAAATGTCTCGATATCGATTTTTGGAAATGTTCTGAGGTAATTTGGCACATGACATTGTCAATCCAGGCCTTTTCCGGTAGAGTTGCTGAGAAACATCGCAACAAAAAACAATGGTTAATATTTGTCATAAATTAACTGAAGTTCAGACCGGGCCTTGACATGAGCTTGGTTTCTACGTTACACTAAACCACATTCTCACTGATAACCCATCAGTGGAACACAAACAGGAAATGTTTAAGACAGTGTGGAACAATAACAGGAAGCAATAGACTTTCAATATTTCCTTTCATCTCTCTATTTTACTCTCTTCCATCGCTCTCTTTCTGGTAAATGACTTAGACGCTATCTGATCAGTCTTAGCCATGTGCAATGTGAAATACTTTCTACAACCAGTGGAAACTTTGAATAACCAACTGTATTTAATAATATCAAAGTGGACTTGGAGCAGTTTAGAGTCACAGAGGGGCCATGGGGCCACAGAGGTAATGCTAGTTATTTGGCCCATGTGAACAACAAGCATATTACTATAGTTATGATGAGTGGACTAACATCACACCACAGATAGAGCAAGGAACCAGATGTTACACTGGATGTATAAATCTGAAGCATCCAGTTGAAATAATATGGTGAGGAGAGGAAGCCTGGTGGCCAGCAGTGGGAGAATATGGAGTGAGATTCTGTAGATTTTCTCATCGAAGAAGAATTTGATCTCCATAGTTTTCTGTTCCCAAAACAAGAATCTGTTTATGGAAGGGCTAAGTTTGTGAACTTTACCCTTTTGCCAACGTTTTCAAAAATTGCATTGTTTAAAAGTGCAAAGGCAAATTTAGTTATTACACATGAGCACTTCACAGAGTAGGTGTTCCCCAGTGGAATTATGCAAATACATGCTAAAATGCACCAATAGGATCTCACTAGCTCGTGCTTGTCTTTGCCCACCTCCTTGCTTGTTCTACCCACTATGCTTAATTTGCTCCCAATGGAGCAATCTTGGGTTAGTTATAAAAATCTTTGATCAAACTGTGCCTGTATGGACCCAGTACTCGCAGGTTGGCATATAATTATAATATCATTTGGTGGGTGCTTATATTTGTCCTATTTGATGTGTTTTCTTGCATATCCCAACTCCCTCTGATGCACCCCTCGGAGAGTGAGGTCACGACCAGGGTCTGCCATTGTCAACGGCGACCCCAGAGCAATTAGGGTTAAGTGCCTTGCTCATTGGCACATCAACAGGTTTTTCACTTTGTCGCTCTAACCACTAGGCTACCTGCAACCCCCATTAATTAAATCTCTTATTGGGATGACTTATGTATTGGAGGCAGGTCTGTGGGGAAGTCACCGACAAAGTCATAAAACCTGATTTTAAACCTAACGTTACCTACAAAAAAATATATACAATAATGCCACACTACTAACCTTATACCTAACCTTTTTTAAAACTTTTTTTTTTTTTTTTACAATATAGCCAATTCTGACTGCAACTGGCCCATCTGGCCAATCGCTCAGCTCTGCCTCCAGGACAAGATTCATCCCAATAAACACCAACCATCCAGGTACTCAAGCCCTCCTTAAGCTAAACATAAACTATATTTTCTAGTATACGTGGACTAACATCAAACTGTTGCTGTACGGCCCCAGTGCTCAAGCCTTCTTTCAGCTGTAGTATGGAGTCTCTCCAGCAGGATGGGTGGTGGTCTGGCTGGGGCTGGTCCTGAGGCTGGTCCTGGGGAGCCCTCTCTGGGGAGTACTGGTAGTTAGACTCCGTATCTCCATCCTCCAGCTTCTCCTCCTCCACCAGGTCATACATGGCTGGAGGAACGACAGGAAGGATGACAGCGTGATTGAACATTGCACATCCATTGCAGGTGACAGGCGCTCAGACAAACTAAGCAACGACGACAGCAGAACAGAGAAAAGGGAACGGCGAAAAGGCAGCCAAATGAAAAACGTCCCTCCTAAGTCATTACACTGTCCGACTGATGCTCTGCCTTAAAGCTGAGATCCGCATTAGGCGAGACAGTGCTACTGGCTGCCCCTAGGCGTATTTGTTGTCGTTTCGGTTTTGAAAAGGAGATGAGGGTCCAGAAACGTAATAAAAATAAATCGTAGAACACACTGCTGCTCTATCACGCGTGTCTGAGGGAATGAAACAGTGCTTGTTGTTTGAAGTAATGTCTTTGTTGTTGTAATATCCAACACGGACGTGGCCGTTTCACTGCAAAGGATTCCAGCTTTAATCAAACCAATGCCTATAATATAGGGGATCTGTATTGATCTAATACAGGACAAGCAAAGTATGGTCCCTCACTCCCTCTTGTTTCAGGGACAGGCAAGCTTATAGTCCCTCACTCCCTCTTGTTTCAGGGACAGGCTAGCTATGGTCCCTCACTCCCTCTTGTTTCAGGGACAGGCAAGCTATGGTCCCACTCCCTCTTGTTTCAGGGACAGGCAAGCTCCCTCTTGTTTCAGGGACAGGCAAGCTATGGTCCCTCACTCCCTCTTGTTTCAGGGACAGGGACAGGCAGCTATGGTCCCTTACTCCCTCTTGTTTCAGGGACAGGCAAGCTATGGTCCCTCACTCCAGGGACTCTTGTTTCAGGGACAGGCAAGCTATGGTCCCACTCCCTCTTGTTTCAGGGACAGGCAAGCTCCCTCTCCCTCTTGTTTCAGGGACAGGCAAGCTATGGTCCCTCACTCCCTCTTGTTTCAGGGACAGGCAAGGGACTATAGTCCCTCACTCCCTCTTGTTTCAGGGACAGGCAAGCTATGGTCCCTCACTCCCTCTTGTTTCAGGGACAGGCAAGCTATGGTCCCTCACTCCTCTTGTTTCAGGGACAGGCAAGCAAGCTCCCTCACTCCCTCTTGTTTCAGGGACAGGCAAGCTATGGTCCCTCACTCCCTCTTGTTTCTTGTCCCTTCAGGGACAGGCAAGCTATGGTCCCTCAGGGACTCCCTCTTGTTTCAGGGACAGGCAAGCTATGGTCCCTCACTCCCTCTTGTTTCAGGGACAGGCAAGCTATGGTCCCTCACTCCCTCTTGTTTCAGGGACAGGCAAGCTATGGTCCCTCACTCCCTCTTGTTTCAGGGACAGGCAAGCTATGGTCCCTCACTCCTCTCTTGTTTCAGGGACAGGCAAGCTATGGTCCCTCACTCCCTCTTGTTTCAGGGACAGGCAAGCTATGGTCCCTCACTCCCTCTTGTTTCAGGGACAGGCAAGCTATGGTCCCACTCCCTCTTGTTTCAGGGACAGGCAAGCTCCCTCTCCCTCTTGTTTCAGGGACAGGCAAGCTATGGTCCCTCCCTCTTGTTTCAGGGACAGGCAAGCCCCTCTTGTTTCAGGGACAGGCAAGCTATGGTCCCTCACTCCCTCTTGTTTCAGGGACAGGCAAGCTATGGTCCCTCACTCCCTCTTGTTTCAGGGACAGGCTAGCTATGGTCCCTCACTCCCTCTTGTTTCAGGGACAGGCTAGCTATGGTCCCTCACTCCCTCTTGTTTCAGGGACAGGCAAGCTATGGTCCCTCACTCCCTCTTGTTTCAGGGACAGGCAAGCTATGGTTTTACAAACCCTGCTGTAAAACAATCGAATAATAATACGTGCCATTTAGCAAAAGATTTTATCCAAAGTGACTTACAGTCATGCGTGCATCATGTCTTTTTTTATGTATGGGTGGTCCTGGGAATTAAACCCACTATCCTGGCGTTGCCATGCTCTACCAACTGAGCTACAGAGGACCGCAAAGGATCATAAATGACCATAAAGGACCACAAGGCCTGTTATAGGGCTGTTCTGTTCTCTCCTCACCGTTGGGTCTGACCAGCAGGTTCAGCTCTCCTGAGTCGCTCTCCTCACAGCTGGCCTTGATGAACATGACCACCTGGTCGTGGGTGTGCTCTGAGATGTCCTGACCGTTGATCAGGACAACCTGGTCCCCCTCGTTCAGCCGGGGAACACACAGGTCAGCCTGGGGAGGGCATTAAAACAGAATAGAACAGTGTGTTTTTCATGATTCATTACCTGTGAAGGTCATTTGAGAAGTTCAGGGGTTTGACAGTGACGGTGGCCCAGGTAGTAGGACACGTACCGCTGTTCCCGGGGCCACTCGGGACACGATCACAGGCATCTTCTGGTCCAGCCCACCCTTCACATTGAATCCAAATCGTCCTTGTTCATCGGGGCACATTTTAATGAACACCAGATTGTCATGAGGAAGCACTCCATTGGGCTGTGAGAGTGAGAAGAAACACAGAGCACAAAACACATTTGTAGTCAAACGAAATGACAGCGTGCGCGCGTGTGCGTCTGTGCGCGCGTAGGTCTCTCTCCTACCATAGTCTTGTCTTCTGACAGAGGCGTGTCGTACAGCTCATTGATGTGGTTGTCCAACTCCTGCTGAGAGTGGGACTGGGACTGGCTGGACAGAGGCCTCCTGGTCTGCTTAGGGGGAAGAGCGGGCGGCTGGCCGTCGACAGCCGAGTCTGGTGACCTGGACACAGACAAATCCAAATGAGTCCTTGCGGCAAAATTCGAATACAGAATATATATTCAAACCTCAACCCAGTGCTGGCTTTATTGAGAACAAGTCAATAAATACAGAAATGAAGCGTGTTATCGCGTGTGCTTTCCCCTTTCTGAGGGTTATATATGAACCTGGAAACACACACGCTTAGTCGAGAGCTCTCTGACTCAACATTAACTACACAGTGGAAACTGCAATGTTCCAGAGCTTAACCTCTCAATGGAATATGGTCCTTTCACCTGACCCTATTTCTCAGAAGGCAATGATCATCTTCTGTGTCCACTGAATCATTACAGGGCTCAGTCAGAGCAGAGGGTTTTCTCAGTTCATAGGAACTCTTCCCCCTATTTCCTAACATTGCTCAGTGCTATAGCCTCAACCAGTGGACGAGAACAGCATACTAGCCCCTTGGAGAGGCGCTGTGTGTCCTACCAGGATATTACCCTCAGCTTGAGAGCATCCATGTTGTCTAGCCTGCTGTCTGCCTCGGAGCAGCCCTGAGCTGACCCTGGTGGAGTTTAACTGGTTGGGACAGCACTCACCAAAACAAACAGCGTCTAGCGCTATGGACTCCTCAAAGGGAGTCTACACAGAGATACACAGAGGACCACAGAGAGCGATAAGGTCAAAAACGACAGGCACAGGTACACTGAGGAACTGCCTATCCAAAGAAAGAGGGAAACAGCGAGCGAGAGAGAGAGGAGAGAAAAAAACGATCCAAGTCGAAACAAACACGTCAAACCACTTCAAAGAATTCTGCTCTTTCAGAGAATGTGTCATGATCCTTCACAAGAGTGAAAGAGAAACGGGGTAATGGCATATTTCCTTGATGTTATGAGAAGATTTGCAATGGTTCAGCCCACTCTGTCTGTGTTATTAACATAACAAGCATTCACCATTGTGATGTGCCTGCAGCCCCAACCTACTGCTGCAGCTCTTTGGCTTCGGCCTGCCTGCCAAGCACCGACCTCATTATGGACGCTTAAATGACAGCCATGAAAGAGGCCTATTTTGTAGTCGTCAGGCAGCCGGAGCTTGCTACAGCCCCGGGGTATTTGCATAATAAAAACAAATGGTTTGTAAAGACATAGAAATTAGAAGGCGGTGTGTGTGTGTGTGTGTATTTACGGTATGAGGACATTCAACCCGATCAAGTCTCGATGAAAGAGATGCTCATGGCCTGGTTTTTTTTTGTTTGAAAATTCAAAAGGCACATCTGAGCTGATCTTTGTTGCAGGTGCATGGTAACAGTTGAATAAGATGAGGAAAAAGAAGAAACATGGACACCGCTCTTGATAGTATCACTGCTCTTTAATAAGCTTTAGGTATCGGCCTCAACGCTCTGACGGAGGCCTCGAGGCCGATACCTAAAGCTTATTAAAAGAGCAGTGATACGGTGTCCATGTTTCGTCTTTTCTCTGATGTTTTGGTTTGAAATGACCTCAGGGCTGTGTGTGCGTGGGCGTGTGTGGCAGACAGACTTACGGGGTAGAATCCAGGCTGATGGAGTTGGCCTGGGTTGAGGAGGCCGACTTGTGATTGGTGAAGGTCGGGCAGGGCGAGGCATGGTCGTAGTAGATCACATGATCCAGCAGGTGTCCCACGGAGGACGGCCGCAGGCGCTCTTGTGCAAACTTGGAGTTCCTGCTAAAGACAAGAGGACAGAGGAGGAGGGAGGGTCATGTAAGGTACCCGAGTGTACTGTCATCCAAGGTTATTTAGAGTTACTTGACATCGCTCCTCCTCCTCAGCAGTAGGTTACATCTTTAGCCCAATTTCCTTAACCCCCGTCTCCCCGAAGTTTGCACTTGTTCAGTCCCGCTCATGGATTTGACACTAAGGAATGTACTGTTTGCTTACACTACAGGTTAGGGCTACTCACTGGTTGGGGGTGCCTGGTGGGGAGCGTGTGGGGAGGCTCTGGGTCTCCAGGCGGTCGTCAGACAGAGAGGCTCTGGAGTTCCGGCTGACTGACTCCCAGTCCATCCCTCCACCCATCGGCCTCCTCACCAAGGGCTTACTGGGAGACCTGATGGGTTGATGATATGGAGGTCATTGTTATTGATAGTTTGGATTGCAGCAGGTAACATGTTCATCAGATTTCAATTTAGCAGGATGAGAACGGTTTACCACTCATTAGACTTTTGCTCCTTATTCAGTGTAAGATTCCTCCATCCCCGTCTCTTCATGTTCTCACATTTCTGACGTCATTCTCTTAGTATCAGTAAGCAATAGTGTCACTTCATTTGGGCTTCAGAATGTGTCTTACCTGGCGAACACCCTGTCCTTGATGCCCTTCTCCTTGCCGTACTGGACAGACTGCACCTCTGTCCTACCACTGCATATAACACAGAAACATGATCTTTTTATCATCTAACGGAAAACATTCACCACCAACCTCTGTTCTCACACTTTCATTTCCTGGAGTAAGAGGGGACCAAACCAGTGTTGCACTACCTACTTTTTAGACATTTTAAAAACGTGTGTAGTGAGCCAGCAGGACGTGTGTGAAACCACAGCTCTTTTCACTCTGTCACACTATTAGTCAGTCACTCACACAGCGTGACAAGGCATTGGGAAAGCTGAGTGGACTGGAGCTTTGTGTCTCTACTGGCAGTTGTAGGAGGCACAGTAAACATATTCCTGTGTTATGCAAACCAGCCCACACGATTTCTGTGATACGCGGCACAATGGGTCAAATGGCACCGTCGTGATTGGTACAAAAATGCAAATATGCTTCAGCAAAATTATGATGGTGTTATCCTGAGGGCAACACAAAATAGGAGGACTGGATCTGAACTGAGTGAATCAGGGGAAATTGAAAGGATTAGGTCATGTGTAGCCTACACTCTTAGAAAAAAAGATGCTACCTAGAACCAAAAAGGGTTCTTCGGCTTTCCCCATAGGAGAACTCTTTGAAGAACCTCTTTTGGTTCTAGGTAGAACCTTTTGGGGTTTCATGTAGAACTCTTTCCACAGAGGGTTCTACATGGAACCAAAACAGGTTCTTCAATGGGGACAACTGCAGAACCCTTTTTCTAAGAGTGTACTGTTTTCTCTGGTGAGGTTTAGACACCTTCAGGCATCAGCTATACAGTTACACACACTATCGCTCACAAGACTCCTGTAAACATTGACAAACAAACACAATCTTAGCGGAAAAAGCTGGTTGAAACGCCATCATTACAGCCAGTTCTGCCTGCTGGGATCACAACTATATAACTAAGTCTCTTTCAAAACACATTTTAATATGCAACCTCAGCACCAAGAACCAAATCGGCTAAAGGCTAACGTCACCTGAGACTATGCACTTCAAAATGGCACCATATTCCCTACATAGTACACTCCGTTTGACCACAGCCTGGTCTAAAGTAGTAGTGCACTTTATAAAAGGAATAGGGTGCCATTTGGGAAACAGAGACACATTCCCCAGGCCCACTCACCAGTAGCGGTACTTGGAGCCCAGTTGGAAGACATGTGCAAAGAAGTTCTTCTGTGGTGGTAAGGGTCGGTCTAGTCTGAAGAAGGTGTGGTGCTCTACACAGGCCTTCCATAGGTTCTTACAGGCTCGGTAGTTCACCATGTTAAAGGCTAACAGCGCCTCACGGCTCTCATTCTGGAGAGGGAGGGAGAGAGAGGGTGAGGGCGAGAGATCGAGAGAAAGAGAGGATGAGAGAGCGAGAGGTCAGTGGTGGGCTCAGCACACTTAGGCGTACAGCATGAAGCATGGTACAGTAGGTGTGTGTGATTATCACACATGATCTACTGATGTCACACAGATCTAGCTAAAAGAACACGGATACTGGGGAAGAAATCACCCTTCGACTTGCATAGCGGCCATGAGATGGCTTCTTCTAGGCCAGACGCTATGGTGTGCTCTGTAGTACTTCTCTACTCGGATACATGAATTATAGCACATGACATCATTTAATCTAGATATCAAGTACAGTACAACTGCTTTCAAAGGTCTCCTTGGCTTGCATTATTCAACCAGGTGTTTTTGTGTGTCTTCCACTATTAGACACCCTAGTTGGGATCAAATCCTTTTAGATTTAGTTTCATATGACCAGCCTAGCACACACACACACACACACACAACGTGCATTATGTATTCTCCAACATGAATAATGATGAGAGAGAATTTGAGCTCGCACAATACTGCCAAGCAAAAAGGTCGTAGCTGCTCATAGCGTGGAACTGAGAGAAATGGCTTTTATTTACCTTGGTTTCACAGTAACTTAATGCATTTACTGCTAACATGACCCCCATTTTCTCCTAAACACAGTACAATATAGACAGGATACTTGTCCACATGATTAAGCATGTATTTCATGTAGCAAAAATGACATTAACTAATTTTCAACCAAATGAGCATTTACTGCCTTTTTTCTTGGTAGGGCAGAATAGTAGGGATGCAATCACAGTTGAAACCAGGACATACTTACCAATTCTCTTCGGAGTTGAATGAAAAACTGTCGACATTTAAACGAGATCTTTACAATCTGTAGCCTGAAAGAAAGAAAAAGAAGCTTTTACCACCCACAGGAAGGAATCTCTCCTTTATTTCCTACACAACAGAGACCTTATCCAGCATTCTGAAGCCACTGGATAAGCTTATAGAATACATACTCCCCTTTGACAACCATGTGATCATCCATAAGAATCCCCTCCGTTCCTCAATCAGAAACCAATCATTTTCAGGTGTTCTAAAGTTCCACTGTGCCTGCTGGCCTATTTCCCCGGTTCCTTAAAGCATGACTCAGAGAGAGAATCTAAATATAGACCGCACTGTCGCAACCTGACACAATTACACTATTACTCATTTCTGCAGAAGTCTCTTTTCATGAAGATAAACTCTCCCCGTACTATACCATCAAAGGGAGTAGGGCAAGATCAAACAGTGGGGAGAGGGCTCATGTTGTCACTTTACAGTAGAGCTAGAGTAAGTTATGGCTGAATCTGGGCCATGAAAAGAAAAAGAGCATCATAAACGCTATTCACCCAATGTTTGCTACTACTGTTTGTAAGGCCAATATACCACGGCTAAGGGCTGTTCCTAGACACGATGCAACGCGGAGTGCCTGAAAACAGCCCGTAGCCGTGGTTTATTGACCTTATACCACAAACCCCCGAGGTGCCTTATTGCTATTATAAACTGGTTACCAATGTAATTCGAGCAGTAAAAATACATGTTTTGTCATACCCATGGTATGCGGTCTGATATACCACAGCTGTCAGCCAATCAGCATTCAGGGCTCGAACCACCCAATTTATAATACTCTTTAGGTTCTGTGTGTCCCATCCAATGGCTCCCCTATATGGAGAATGTGGCTGAATGTGGAAACATTCTCAATTGATTTGACTCACCATGGAAAGCAGTTGATTCGTACCCTGTTCTTATAGGTGACAATCCCAGTTGACATCACTCCGATTAAAATCTCTGTGTTGCTTTGATCCTGTCACGGAGGAGGGGAAAGAGGGACAAGGAGGATTGTAAGGTGCCCAGCTTTCTGACTCCCTATGGATGGGTTCTACTTAACAGAGGTTGATTGGGGAGCATAGTATGCCTGCATCACTCCATTTCACACTTGAACACTTACCCTTGCATAGTGCAATTCGACTCCATAGAGCTCTAGCGTCCGTGCTGTGTTTAGATAATTGAACTCTGACTGGGCAGGAGGCAGTCCCCTGAAAGGAAAAAGAGTGAGAGTGCGAGATAGGGAGAGAGAGCGAGAGACACTTTAGTTGGCTCCACACAGGCCATTCAGAGAGCAGAGAGTAGGCCACCCTACCATCTACGTGAGAGGATAAACAATGACAGCCCTTGTTCTGACCTGGGCACAAAGTCTGAGCCGCCTCAGCCTCAGCTGCAGTGAATGAGCAGAGTCCATCCCTGTTTAATCTACAAGTTATTTGATATTTCCTGTGCATTTCCCATTTTACACCAATGTATCCACACACTCACACAATATCAGTTGAGAGATTGCTTCTTACTTGTGTTGCTGATGCTGTTTGGCAATCTCTTTCTCAAAGTCTTGTGGTGCGTTGGGGATGAAAGAGTATTCGGAGAGGTAGCCGGGCAAGTTCTCGTTCTGACTGTAGTCCCCTAGCTCAGCTGCAACACAACACAAAGCACACAGTGTGTGTGAGTGTGTAAGTGTGTGTGTGTGTGACATAGGGCACAATGAGGGCTTTACTCTTCTCCTTCTCTCCCTCCTGCACAGCTCCCATTCATTCACTAATTTTCTGGTCAACCTTCTCCTTTGTGTGCAAACGGAAAGAAGCAGGACTTTTGCAGCTTGAGAGGAGCCGAACACTTGCCTTTTTTTTTGTGTCAATGTTTAGAAAAGAGAGAAAGAGAGACGAGTCCTCCTGCTGAGTGTCTCAGTGTTTCCATACTGTATAAACAGTCTGCCCTCTTCCCAAATCGCACCCTATTCCCTATATAGTGCACTACTTTTGACCAGGGCTCATAGGGTTTTGGTCAGAAATAGTGCACTATATACGGAACAGGGTGCCATTTGGGACACATCCCGTCTTCCATAATGAAAAGGGAGCAGACATGTGGAAGTTGGGGGTTAAGTGCCTCTATTTCCAAAGCACTTTAAGAAAAGTACGTAGCACAATAATGTGAATCAATTAATAAAGAGCCTCGCTCTTTCATTTAAATAGAAACTATATCAGTATGTGAACACAGAGGGAAAATGAACAGTAATAGCCCAGTATACACTAACTATCCTGGTCAGAATTGTGACTGACAGACAGACTGGCACTTGTGAAATATCCTCCATTCTATTGTTGTTATTACAGTAATTGTGGTGAGACCACCATGGCCACTTTCCATTTCCTCCTGTGACCTCTATACCTCCCACATAGCGTGATACGTTTACTACAACCCCACGAGGGAGTCAGCCAGCCAGTCAGCCAGTGATCCCAGCCATCCAGTCAGCCAATTATCACAGGCATCCAGTCAGCCAGCCAGTCAGCCTATTAAGCTAACAACCAATGAGCAGTGTTCTTCTGCCCTGCTGCCAGCTTAGTTGTGGTGATTGTGCTGTTACTCCTCCCCCCTCAGCGGCGTATTGGGGTCAATGTGTAAACAGCCAGGCTACATGAAAGCAGCATCCTTACAAGCCAAGTACAGTATGAAGTAGTATTACAGTTGTGTTTCGGTCTGGGGTTTCCAAGCCACTGTAATAGTCTGATCCCCCATACTCTCAATGCTTGAAATCACATGGTGGCTATTAGGAGGGTGATAGGGAAAATACACTACGGAACATATTCTATCATTAGTACAGTTAGTTACAAGGTTTCAGGCAGAGTTTATGCGACCATAAGTCAGTAGTATAGTTGTAGTTGAATAGCTGAGAGGAATAATTGAAGTACTTACACTGAACGGCGTATGAAGCAAGAAGAGTGGCTGTGATGTACGGACACGGCAGCCTGCGAGCCGAGGAATCAGTTAGAACTCAAATTCACTACATGAGGATTATTAAAAATGTTTGAATAAACCAACCAGATACAAATCCACACTCACCTTCCACTAAGTATGTCCTGTTTAACCTGCAAAAAGTACTGGTACCTAAAGGGGACCCAAAACAGCGAAATCAATACAGAGCTTTTAAATCCGCTTATAATCAAACTGTATGGAGAATAGCATAGACGAAGGCCTATTGTGTACTGCCTATTTCTGTCACAATGCCACCCATTAAGCACTTACCTTGTGTACTCCTCCTGAAGTTTATTGGGGTCGGTTACAAAGAATTTAACCCTAAAATTTAAACTGTGTGGAGACCCCCCTGAAGGAAAACAAACAACCAGATTAATGGAACTAAAACGAGCGATAAATATAATATTGCAAATACTAGAGAATACTCCAAATGTATCGAACATACTTTTTAACTGCTTTCTTATGGGTTTGGTTGGATCCAGCCACCTCTGTAAAATATGGATGAAGACAACCTCACACACAAGGGGGAAAATAGGCCATGAAAAAATGAAGATACATTTTTACTCAAAACATTAGAGCAAGTTCAGAATAGAAATCCAACTGTTCTGCGAGACAGCATCATTAAAATGTATATATGTATAAAAGTCTGAATTTCTGCTGTCACAAATGAACATTTGCATTGGTAGTCGTGAACTTTCAGAAACACAATCCGCAGCCTCTACACACTATTCTAGCCGCTGTTTCAACTCCATTGTTTGCAGACCATGACCCATAATCGTCTTAGTATCTCAATCTGTTTGCTGCAGAAACGCCACCGTTTGCTGACGGGGCTGGAGAGAGCCTATTCATGAGATGCTGCTATGCTGCCAATCAGAGTGTTCGAGGGGATCAGCCAGAGCAGGGCTCTGAGTAGATCCGCTAGTCCTGATCACATAATAATTAGTCATTTCGAAAGCCAGTTGATTTGCAGATCAGTGATTCTGCGCCGCCCGACCGCAAATGTAGTCCAACGTGCACAATCTCATGGCCTCACCTGATCTCTTGCGACAGCCTGTCGAAAATAAACGAGTCAAATCGAGCAGCTCGCTAGTTACCTAGCGTACGCAGGATTTGGTTCCGGGTTCCGATAAGAGGCCTCACCTGACTGTCTGAGGAGTCGTTGGCCAGCTGTAGGCCGAAGTAGTCGCTCTCCGTCAGCTCCAGGTGCTTGAACACTACATCCAGCAGGACCTGTCCTTGATCGTGCTTCTGCAGGGAGAGAAACCAGACAAGGCCGTCAAAATTCTGTAGTACAGATATATGACTATCTCATAACACAGATGACTGAAGCAATATAGGACTGGGAAGTGTGTTGGCCACAAAGCGATTGACACCTCCAATACAGTGTAGCCTAAAAAAATACTTAATTGATAGAGGGTTATTGCAAAACTATGACACAAGTATGTGTAATGCTTACCCTACTGGGTTTCTAACTGGAGGTTGGGCAAGTATGTGTAATGCCCACCCTACTGGGTTTCTAACTGGAGGTTGGGCAAGTATGTGTAATGCTTACCCTACTGGGTTTCTAACTGGAGGTTGGGCAAGTATGTGTAATGCTTACCCTACTGGGTTTCTAACTGGAGGTTGGGCAAGTATGTGTAATGCTTACCCTACTGGGTTTCTAACTAGAGGTTGGACAAGTATGTGTAATGCTTACCCTACTGGGTTTCTAACTGGAGGTTGGACAAGTATGTGTAATGCTTACCCTACTGGGTTTCTAACTGGAGGTTGGGCAAGTATGTGTAATACTTACCCTACTGGGTTTCTAACTGGAGGTTGGGCAAGTATGTGTAATGCTTACCCTACTGGGTTTCTAACTGGAGGTTGGGCAAGTATGTGTAATGCTTACCCTACTGGGTTTCTAACTGGAGGTTGGGCAAGTATGTGTAATGCTTACCCTACTGGGTTTCTAACTGGAGGTTGGGCAAGTATGTGTAATGCTTACCCTACTGGGTTTCTAACTGGAGGTTGGGCAAGTATGTGTAATGCTTACCCTACTGGGTTTCTAACTGGAGGTTGGGCAAGTATGTGTAATGCTTACCCTACTGGGTTTCTAACTGGAGGTTGGGCATTGTAAGGGTTTCACAACAAGGCCTCACAGCCTGCTTTCTAGAAGTGTTAGGGCAATGTGCAGCCACAGGCTTCCGGAACACAGAACCAGACCATGTATTATTTACAGAGAGCTGGGAGAAGGAAGGAACACAAATTATACTACACACATTGACTTCTCTTTGCCTGATTTGATTGGTCCATGTCATATAGGCTACCCACTAGGCTACTATTTTTGTAATTTTTTATTTCACCTTTATTTATTTATTTATTTATTGGGGCGGCAGGTAGCCTAGTGGTTAGAGCGCTGGACTTGTAACCGAAAGGTTTCAAGATTGAATCCCCGAGCTGACAAGGTAAAAATCTGTCGTTCTGCCCCTGAACAAGGCAGTTAACCCACTGTTCCTAAGCCGTCATTGAAAATAAGAATTTGTTCTTAACTGACTTGCCTAGTTAAATAAAGGTAAAAAATCAAATGAAAAAAATTAACCAGGTAGGCCAGTTGAGAACAAGTTAAAGCAAAGCAGTGCGACAACAACACAGAGTTACACATAAACAAACGTACAGTCAATAACACAATAGAAACATATATGTACAGTGTGTGCAAATGTAGAAGACTAGGGAGGCAATAAATAGGCCATGGAGGTGAAATAATTACAATTTAGCATTAACACTGGAGTGATAGATGTGCAAGTAGAGATATAGGGGTGCAAAAGAGCAAGAGGATAAGTAACAATATGGGGATGAGGTAGTTGAGTGTGATCGGTAAGCTATAAGACTCCAGCTTCAGTCATTTTTGCAATTTGTTCCAGTCATTGGCAGCAGAGAACTGGAAGGAATGGCGGGCAAAGTAAGTGTTGGCTTTGGGGGTGACCAGTGAAATATACCTGCTGGAGCACGTGCTAAGGGTGGGTGTTGCTATGGTGACCGGTGAGCTGAGATAAGGCGGGGCTTTACCTAGCATAGACTTATAGATGACCTGGAGCCAGTGGGTTTGGCGACGAATATGTAGTGAGGGCCAGCCAACAAGAGCATACAGGTCGCAGTGGTGGGTAGTATATGGGGCTTTGGTGACAAAACGGATGGCACTGTGATTGACTACATCCAGTTTGCTGAGTAGAGTGTTGGAGGCTATTTATAAATGACATCGCTGAAGTTCAGGAACGGTAGGATAGTCAGTTTTACGAGGGTATGTTTGGCGGCATGAGTGAAGGAGGCTTTGTTGCGAAATAGGAAGCCGATTCTAGATTTTGGATTGGAGATGCTTAATGTGAGTCTGGAAGGAGAGTTTACAGTCTAACCAGACACCTAGGTATTTGTAGATGTCCACATATTCTAAGTTAGAACCGTCCAGAGTAGTGATGTTAGTCGGGCGGGAGGGTGCAGGCAGCAATCGGTTGAAGAGCATGCACTTAGTTTCACTTGCATTTAAAAGCAGTTGGAGGACTCGGATTGAGTGTTGTATGGCATTGACGCTCGTTTGGAGGTTTGTTAGCACAGTGTCCAAAGAAGGGCCAGATGTATACAGAATGGTGTCGTCTGCGTAGAGGTGGATCAGAGAATCACCAGCAGCAAGAGCGACATCATTGATATATACAGAGAAAAGAGTCGGCCCGAGAATTGAACCCTGTGTCACCCCCATAGAGACTGCCAGAGGTCTGGACAACAGGCCCTTTGATTTGACACACTGAACTCTATCTGATAAGTAGTTGGTGAACCAGGTGAGGCAGTCATTTGAGAAGCCAAGGCTATTGAGTCTGCCGATAAGAATGCGGTGATTGAAAGAGTCAAAAGCCTTGGCCAGGTCGATGAAGACGGCTGCACAGTACTGTAAATTCGAAGAATTTAGAAAGGCAGGGCAGGATGGATATAGATCTATAACAATTCGGATCTAGAGTGTCACCACCTTTGAAGATGGGGATGACAGCCACAGCTTTCCTATCTTTGGGGATCTCAGACGATAAGAAAGAGAGGTTGAATAGGCTAGTAATAGGGGTTGCAACAATTTCGGCGGATAATTTTAGAAAGAGAGGATCCAGATTGTCCAGCCCAGCTGATTTGTAGGGAGACAGATTTTGCAGCTCTTTCAGAACATCAGCTGTCTGGATTTGGGTGATGGAGAAGCGGGGGGGGGGGCTTGGGCAAGTTGCTGCAGAAGGTGCTCAGATGTTGGCTGGGGTCGGGGTAGCCAGGTGGAAAGCATGGCCAGCCATAGAAAAATGCTTATTGAAATGATCGATTATCGTAGATTTATCGGTGGTGACAATGTTTCCTTATCCTCAGTGCAGTGGGAAGCTGGGAGGAGGTGCTCTTATTCTCCATGGACTTTATTTGATACTAATGCAGAACACCACAGGATGTTTTTGTGCTGGTCAAGGGCAGTCAAGTCTGGGGTGAACCAAGGGCTATATCTGTTCTTAGTTCTACAGTTTTTGAACAGGGCATGCTTATTTAAGACAGTGAGGAAAGATTTTTGGTGGCCTTCCTAAGCCAGGATTCAGACACGGCTAGGACATCCGGGGTTGGCGGAGTGTGCTAAAGCAGTGAATAAAACAAACTTAGGGAGGAGGCTTCTCATGTTAACATGCATGAAACCAAGGCTTTTACAGTTACAGAAGTTAACAAATGAGGAATGGGAGTAGTGGGGAATGGGAGTAGTGCTGGGGGAGGAGTAGGATAAGGGTACATTGGTGCGGCTGGCTTCGGGTTGGATGCACGCTGTGTTGGTTGGGTTGTGTATCGGAGGACGCATGACTTTCAACCTTTGTCTCTCCCGAGCCCGTACGGGAGTTGTAGTGATGAGACAAGATAGTAGCTACTAACAATTGGATACCACGAAATTGGGGATTTATTTTAGCTAAATATGCAGATTAAAAAATATATACTTCTGTGTATTGATTTTAAGAAAGGCATTTATGTTTATGGTTAGGTACACGTTGGAGCAATGACAGTCCTTTTGCGCACCGCATCGATTATATGTAACTCAGGACACGCTAGATAAACTAGTAATATCTTCAACCATGTGTAGTTAACTAGTGATTATGATTAATTGATTGATTGTTTTTTATAAGATAAGTTTAATGCTAGCTAGCAACTTACCTTTGCACCTTACTGCATTCCCGTAACAGGCAGGCTCCTCGTGAAGTGCAATGAGAGGCAGGTGGTTAGAGTGTTGGACTAGTTAACTGTAAGGTTGCAAGATTGAATCCCCGAGCTGACAAGGTACAAATCTGTCGTTCTGCCACTGAACAAGGCAGTTAACCAACCGTTCCTAGGCCTTCATTTAAAATAAGAACGTGTTCTTAACTGACTTGCCTAGTTAAATAAAGATGTAAAAAAAAGATTTACACACACAAAAAATAAATAAAAATGGCCAAATCAGTGTCTAAAAATACCGATTTCCGATTGTTATGAAAACTTGAAATCGGCCCTAATTAATCGGCCATTACGATTAATCGGTCGACCTCTAGCTAAAAGGTCATTTGTCACCCAATGAATAATAATTTTTAAAAAGCCCTATTACTAGGCCATTCAAAATCAAAATTCACTACAATTGTTAGCACAATCAATGAACCAACAGCATCGCCTAGGGCTATAAGTTCTCTCCCAGACTCGTGGATAGACATTTTGGAGCGTAGCATAAGGTAACCAGACCACCCAGAATGCATAATGATACACTCAAAGGCGATTACTCAAATGTGTTTAATTCTGCAGTAAAGACTAGACCGATTATGGACCAAAGACATCTTCAATCTGTTTAGTTTTTTTGCCATGCGTAATATGCAGAAGGCTATATTGTATAACGGCACAATTATCATTTTGATTTATAAGCTCTAATATGCATATGGATGTTTTGAATGAATCATCACCTTAGAAAGTGCTGTCCATTCCGTTGTTAGGCTTTGAAAGAACATCCACAAGGACCATGTTTCACACTCAGTTTCAACCTGCTGCTGAACTCTTTTCTTCAAATTGATCATCACAGTGAGGCGAGTTTTAAAAGCACATGCTGTTTTGATGATAAGTGTTTGATGTGACCGTTAGCGAGTTAGGTACTACCACAACATGTCCAGAGTGCATGAGAGGAGATTACGAGTCACGTGGAATTTTACAACGGTCATGACTCATGACTGCCTGTGTGGCGGTTATACGGTAACCGCAACAGCCCTAAACACCACACACAAGTCTATGTGGTGCCAACGGGTGAAATCAGAGTGCTGTGTGTCAACCTGGAGATGAGCTCTAACCATAGCGTTCAGCAGCTATCAGGTCATACTCTGTCCAGCCACTCGGCTAATGCACAGCAGCCACGTTGGGAACCAAACTACCAGCTAACGGGGGGCTTAACTGAAACTCTCCAGCTCTAGAAGTTAAACAGATGCCTATCTTGTAGATTCCCTGTGCACTGCAAGTATTGGAGGTGGCGCCCGCATGGCGGTAGAATTCCAGAGGACATGATAATGGAGCTGTCAGTTGTCATTCAGTACTGACTTCAACTGTGTATACATGATGTGTGTCTGTGCACACTGGATGGTTCCAAGAGGATAGAACCCACATCATGGCAGTAGAATGCCAGAGGATATGATAATGGAGCTGTCAGTTGTCATTCAGTACTGACTTCACCTGTTTATACATGATGTGTGTCAGTACACACTGGATGGTTCCAAGAGGATAGAACCCACATCATGGCAGTAGAATGCCAGAGGATATGATAATGGAGCTGTCAGTTGTCATTCAGTACTGACTTCACCTGTTTATACATGATGTGTGTCAGTACACACTGGATGGTTCCAAGAGGATAGAACCCACATCATGGCAGTAGAATGCCAGAGGATATGATAATGGAGCTGTCAGTTGTCATTCAGTACTGACTTCACCTGTTTATACATGATGTGTGTCAGTACACACTGGATGGTTCCCAGAGGATAGAACCCACATCAACGCCAACAAAGTAAATCAAACACATATGCACACAAACATGAGGGCCTGTATTCACCTAATCCTGACTGGCAGTGAAGCCCTGACCTGGTTCGGCCCTGCATGGCACTAGTAAAGACAGAGGACTCCATAATGACAACTCTGTAGTCCCTGAAATGAACTCATCTTAATTCATGACCAGGGGATTAGTGGTCAGCAGCTGAGCAGACTTATTTGAACCAGAACAGAACAAAGAGTATCGGGGCAACAGAGATGGTCGGTCGGGGGTTAGACTGAGGTCCTATGTGTGTGTGTTGTAATTAGAGTACCTCACAGAGGGGAATGCATTAACATTGTGCCTCTCTGCCCCCGTTCCCCACAGTACACCACACGGGCCAGATATCCCCCATGCTTGGCTCGGAAAAGCCATTGTGATGAGTGCAGTTCAGTCCTGGTGTAAGTGTTTACTCCGTTGGCTAGTAACCCCTGGAGTCTCTTTTTAAACCAGAATGTCGCCAGACATTCTGCTATGTCTCTGCTTATGCTGCTATTAATGACAGATATCTAAAATGACCCAGGCTCCTTTGGTCCCAACTACTACAATGCATCTGTATTTTAAAGTGAAACTCCATCACTTTTCAGCCACATTTTCATTATCTCCAGCACAATACCAGTGTCTATATACGGTGCATTCGGAAGGTATTCAGACGCCTTAACTTTTTCCATATTTTGTTACGTTACAGCCTTATTCTAAAATGGATTAAATTAAATGTTTTTCCTCATCAATCTAAACACAATACCCGATAATGACAGAGTGAAAACAGGTTTTTAGAAATGTTTGCACATTTGTGACCCGATTCAGGAAACTAGGCGTATGTCGCAAGTCACGACTTCCCAGGAGAGCCTTTTGAACGTGATTTTTTATTTTTTTAATCAAAATGCGTTTTTTGGGCAGAAATGCCTTCTCAAACATGTGAACTTTCATGTGCCTTAATATCAAACGTGCATGTCATCTGTAAATACCAATACAATTGTTCAATTATGAGCCTAGTTGGTTTAGCCACAGAAAAAGGGAGCCACCTGTTGCATGTTGGGTCTATAAAATGAACTGCTCATAATGTGTAAATAATCGTTTCTACTGCAGTTTTTTCTTATGTTATTATGTTGCTACTGCTCTCAATAACATTGCTGCCCTGGATATACAGTGGGGCAAAAAAGTATTTAGTCAGCCACCAATTGTGCATGTTCTCCCACTTAAAAACAAGAGAGAGGCCTGTAATTTTCATCATAGGTACACTTCAACTATGACAGACAAAATGAAAAAATGAAAATCACATTGTAGGATTTTTTATGAATTTATTTGCAAATTATGGTGGAAAATAATTATTTGGTCAAATAACAAAAGTTTATCTCAATACTTTGTTATATAGCCTTTGTTGGCAATGACAGAGGTCAAACGTTTTCTGTAAGTCTTCACAAGGTTTTCACACACTGTTGCTGTTATTTTGGCCCATTCCTCCATGCAGATCTCCTCTAGAGCAGTGATGTTTTGGTGCTGTTGCTGGGCAACACGGACTTTCAACTCCCTCCAAATATTTTCTATGGGGTTGAGATCTGGAGACTGGCTAGGCCACTCCAGGACCTTGAAATGCTTCTTACGAAGCCACTCCTTCGTTGCCCGGGTGGTGTGAAACACAACGGGCAAAACAAGCTGTGCAAATTAAGCTTTCATCCATGTATACAGGTAAGAATCTAGCTACAGATTCAGATATTATACGTTTCTAATTTTGGCCAAAAGTTGTTTTCATTGCAAGCTAAGCTTGCTGTTAGTTAGCCAGCTTGAGTTTGAACCTAATGGTATTTGGTTAACTCAAGCTGGCTAACTAAGCTGGTTGGGTTGTGTTTCGGAGGACACATGGCTTTCGACCTTTGTCTCTCCCGAGCCCGTACGGGAGTTGTAGCAATGAGACAAGATAGTAACTACTAACAATTGGATACCACAAAATTGGGGAGAAAAGGGGGTAAAATAAGAAAAAAAAAAAACTATAATCCCAATGTTGCATTACTTGCTTGCTATGACAATTGGTTTGTATTGCAAGTAATGTTACATTGGGATTATAGTTATTTTTTTTCATATTATGTCAACGTTCCACAGCTGGTTGGACTGGAAGATGGTATGGTGCTTGTGGAATGCTATGGCTGGCAACAACACCTGACTCCGTACTTCAGTGCCACTGCCACAGATCAAGCAGTACCAGCACTTCAGGTAAAACATTTTTTTTATTTGTATGAGGTTATTATTTTCTAAACTTGGGAGGTGAATTGATGTTGTGCAGGGTTGTAATGTATTCAGATTTTTTTGTTATTCGCTGTTTTACACCTTCGGTGCTCTGGAGCCTGGTGTTGTCGCCAAGGGGCGTTCAGACTGTCGGGACCAGGTTTCAGCTGAAGCGCAACGCTGACATCCTTCCTCCCATAGATAGTCTGCCTGTAAAAGCACCACCTGGACTGGACAAAGCTAGACAAATGATCTTTTTGCCAAGATCAGGGAGTTTTGCGACGAAGAGGCTATGGACATCACATGCCCTGCACCAAAGTCAAGAACAGGACAGAAACAGGTTCTCCGACTATAGATTCCCTTGTTGATGCGTGGTTCGGACGGACAAGTTATCAGCACTATCTGCAGTGCCTCTATTCACATGACTCTCTCCTAACACACACACGCCATCCGTTGCTGATATTGTTGATATGTGTGGTCGTAACATGATTTTGTGACATTCCACAACAATATCATGTGACCGTATTAAGTGCCCACCACTTAAATATATGTACTGTACATGTGTACCTCACTCAGGTTTCAACTCAGGTTGCATGGCCTTAACTTATGTATGGAATACTATGTGATAAGTGCATGTGTAACAGTATATAAAGTATTCTAATGTACTGGTGTGAAAGCATTTGGGCAGTGATGTAAAGTCCTTAAGGTAAAATACATTAAAGCACTACTTAAGAAGTTTACTTTACATTACTTTACTATTCATATTTTTGGCAACTTTTACTTCACTACATTTGTGAATAAAATAATGTACGTTTTACTCCATACATTTTGACAGGAAAATTGTCAATTTCAAACACTTATCAAGAGAACATCCCTGGTCATCATACTGCCTCTGATGTGGCGGACTCACTAAACACAAATGCTTCGTTTGTAAATGATGTCTGAGTGTTGAAGTGTCCCCCCTGGCTATCTGTCAAAAAATAATACGATTGTGCCATCTGGTTTTCTTAACATAAGGAAGTTGAAATGAAATACTTTTACTTTTGATACTTAAATACATTGTGCCCCTGACTATCCGTCAAATGATTTATTTCTTATAATACATTTGTGCCGTCTGGTTTAATATGCGGAATTTGAAATTATTTACACTTTCATGCAAGTATGACAATGTAGTACTTATTCCACCACTGAACATGGCTGGAGGTTATAGCATTTCTTTCACATGACCCATCAATTTAGACAAGTGTATCTGGGTAAGCGTCATCTAATATTTATAAAATATTTTTTTTATCTGGACACTTTCTGTTAACCTGGAATGTTTCCTTGTTGTAAGATACTACCACTTTTAGTGTTTAGCACATGACCTCATGTGAATACTTAAAGAGACGGGTGGGCCTGGCTTAAGAGGGTGTGAACAATGCTGAATGGGTGTAGACAAAGGAGAGCTCTCTAGTAGGTATCAAAACATTCAAAGGCCCTTTTCTCAAAAGTGAGTTTACAAGTGGATAAACTTTCAAAGTAGAATTACTTTCCCATTGTTCCTCATAAATGCTGTGTATGATACACCATTTTGTAGATCTGAGTCTATTTTTATCCAATGTAACATTTGTTTTTTTTAAATGAAATTCAAATGTTGCTACATCAGACAAAATCTAGGTGGTGAGTCACATTTATTAAAAATAAAGAACAGAAATACCGTATTTACATAAGTATTCAGACTCTTTGCTATAAGACTCGAAATTAAGCTCAGGTTCATCCTGTTTCTACAACTTGATTGGAGTCAACCTTTGGTAAATTCAATTGATTGGACATGATTTGGAAAGGCACACACATGTCTATATAAGGTCACACATTTGACAGTGAATGTCAGAGCAAAAACCAAGCCATGAGGTCAAAGGAATTATCCGTAGAGCTCAGAGACAGGATTGTGTCAAGGCACAGATCTGGGAAATGGTACCAAAGAACACAGTGGCCTCCATCATTCTTAAATGGAAGAAGTTTGGAACCACCAAGGTACAGAGAGATCCTTGATGAAAACCTGCTCCAGTGCACTCAGGATCTCAGACTGAGGCAAAGGTTCACCTTCCAACAGGACAACGACCCTAAGCACACAGCCAAGACAATACAGGTGTGGCTTTGGGATAAGTCTCTAAATGTTCTTGAGTGGCCCAGCCAGAGCCCGGACTTGAACCCAATCATACATCTCTGGAGAGACCTGGAAATAGCTGTGCAGCAACGCTACCCATCCAACCTGACAGAGCTTGAGAAGTTCTGCAGAGAAGAATGACTATTTAATGACTTCCCCAAATAAAGGTGTGCTGAGCTTGTAGCGTCATACCGAAAAAGAATTGAGGCTGTAATCGCTGCCAAAGGTGCTTCAACAAAGTACTGAGTAAAGTGTCCGAATAGTTATGTAAATGTCATATTTCATTATTTTGTATAATTTATTTTTTTATATGCAAAAATACTAAAGACCTGTTTTTTCTTTGTCATTATGGGGTATTGTGTGTAGACTGATTACGAAAAAAAACTATTTAATCCATTTTAGAATGAGGCTGTAACGTAACAAAATGTGGAAAAAGTAAAGTGGTCTGAATACTTTCCGAATGCACTGTATGTGCGCTTTTCTACATTATGTAGAAAAATATAGAAAGTAAAAAAGTTCTACCCGATGACATTTTTAAACACTATAAGATTTGTGGGGAGCAAGAAAATGGCCTCCCTCTGGCTAGAAAATGGCCTCCCTCTGGCTAGAAAATGGCCTCCCTCTGGCTAGAAAATGGCCTCCCTCTGGCTAGAAAATGGCCTCCCTCTGGCTAGAAAATGGCCTCCCTCTGGCTAGAAACTCATTGCAAGTTTTGAAATTCACCATTCTTCTTAGTTTTAATCCTACCCTGAGATGTCAGAGAAGCATTTAAAAAATATATTTTTAACCACAGATCATAGAATCGTGCCGTTCTCACATATGTAGACACTGGTATGGTGCTGGAGGTAATGAACAACAGGTTGAAAAGCGGCAGAATTGCCCTTTAAACAAAGTCTCATTTATCTTTATAGGCCTACTTGGTTACTGCGTAGCCTATTGATAGACAACTGGTCTTGAGAGAAGAGAGAGCAGGCCCTGACCCAGTCATTCTCTATGGTGATATGTAGGGCTGTACAGTCAGTGTAGATGCCGGGAGTAGTATAGTACAGTACTTACGTTAACTTTGAAGGCTTGAACTGTGTTATCCAGCAGAAGAACATTACAGACCACCTCTGTGTGCTGCCTGTCTTGTGCCAGCTCTGATGCTCGTTCATTGTAGTTACTGCCAGCTGGCAACTGGAAGGGTGAGGTCATTACTGTCCACACTGGGTCTGCAACACAGAGAAAGAAAACAGCAGGGTGAGGGACCTTTTATTATACTGCATTTAAATACATTACATTGCCCCAGAGTGGTGCAGCGGTCTAAAGAACAGCATCTCAGTGCTAGAGGCATCACTACAGACCCTGGTTCGATCCCGGGCTGTATCACAACCCGGCCATGATCGGGAGTCCCATAGGGCGGCGCACAATTGGCTCAGCATCATCCGGGTTAGGGGAGAGTTTGGCTGGGGTAGGAATTTGTTCTCAACTCTCAATTTGTTCTCAACTGACTTGCCTAGTTAAACAAATTCTGCAATGGCGAATGGTTAGCCTCGTCCTCAACACCAGTATACCACTTTTTATTTAAACAGTCGGCAACGGCATATTTGAGTCAAGTAAGACAACACACTCCTCCTTAAATCTGTGACTGATGCTGAGGATGTCATACTTCATTCTAGTATTGTCTAGAAAGAGATCCCTAGCAGATCCAAGGCCCTTGATCCTTTATGGTCTACGCTCTCACAGTCAGGCTGCAGTACAATGAAAGGATTCAGTGATTCAGTGAGGCATGACCCAGTTCACTACCGCTGGGAGGAAGAGAGCTACACACACTACAGAGGACTTCCCCAGGAGGGTTAGCAGTCTTCACGTCCCTACCAGAGTCCACACGCACGCTCGGATGGATGCTGTTAGGCCTAATTCTGAGTTATAAAGTTGTAATAACAGGGGAAGGGTAATAATTATTAAAATCATATTTCACAATCATATCAAATATTAGGGAGAAAAGTGACTGCAGAAACATAGAAAGAGTTTTAAAACAACTAGGATAGGCTATATCACCTTTGACCTTTTCCCTGCATGGGCGTTCTGGCCCCATCCCCAGAACGCCCACATGGGTCAATACCATGTCACGGGTCTCAACTTCTCACAGTTAGAGAGAGGTTAAAGCAAGGGGATCAGGGATCAGACGCTTCAAAAACCTACTAGCTATTATTCTATCATGTTTATCATTCCCATTATTTAAACGTGTTTTTAACAGTTCACATGCACTTTGTCTATGTTTTCCATGTTCTGAATGCTTGAATGAAATGGTCAAACTAGGCCTAAACAATATCTAGGGAGTGGAGCTGTCCTGGCTTGAACCATACCTTATTATCTATTCAAGTCTATTCAGGAAATGACCGTTTTTGTTTACTATCGCTTACCAACAGAAAAAGGCCCAACGAGTCTCAGGACTAAGGTTATTCCCGGGTGGCGCTGCCCCCGATCCTTTTTCCTTTTCTTTTGGTTATGTCTGTTTTGTGTTTCACCTGGTTTCATTTTGGTTCATTAGGGGGGTATTTATCTCGACATTTCCTTTGGGTTTTTGTGCGGGATTGTTTTCGTTTGACTGTCAGTTAGTTTGGGTTGCGTTTTCTTTAGTTCATGTTTAACAGGTGTTTTTTCCCCTGGACTGTGTCTGAGTGGGGTTTTGTGGCTACTGATGTAGTCCAGTGTCCTGTGATTTGTGAGCTGGTTTAATAAAACACCCTGACAGCATGGCTCTCGACCTTCGCCTCTCCCGAGTCCGTACGGGAGTTGCAGCGATGAGACAAGACTGTAACTACTAACAATTGGATACCACGAAATTGGGGAGAAAAAAGGGTGTAAAAAAAAAAGAAAGAAAAAGACTAAGGTTATTTACAACGTAGGCCCTCCTTTGAACAAAGTTGCAGTCCAAAAACATCACCTACAGTGTGCAGATGTCAACACATGGAACAGTCACAACAGAATCCTAGTTAACATACTGATCCATAAATACCTACTTTGACTTTTACTGTCTGTCACTGTGTTCGTTTACTGCACTTTCTGTCACTCTGGCATCCAGGACAACCACACAAAAGTGGCAGTGAATGGCCATGGCAGCTAGCCTTGAGTAGAGGGTGGGTCCCATCCAATAGCCATGAACTTGAGGGATGGGAGCAGATCGACTGTGTGTCAGTGTAACCCGTGTGTCAGTGTAACCCGCTTCAAACCTGGCTCGCCTGCCAACACCACCCCCCTCCATAACAGAGTCCAAATCATAGGCTGAGTCTATGGGGCTGAGTGACCTTTCAGTGATAGAGCCACAGCTCTGAATTGCTGGAGCTGGGTGCAGAGACCAGACAGACACCATGCCAAATGCAGAGGAGCTAGCCTACCTTGAATCCCAATGCAACTCCTAGGCCCTAGACCGAAGTTAGTAACCTAACTCCTGAATAAAGTAGGATACACATTGCTTTACAGATCCATCAGGTGATATATTGGCCTACCGTTGTCTTTAGTGTTTTCACACCAAGTTCAACAGAACAGCATTACCTATTTGATACAGTATGGGTCACTATGGGTTATAAAACAGAAATCAGAGACAATTACAACAATACTGAATGAACACTTATTTTAACTTAATATAATACATCAATAAAATCAATTTAGCCTCAAATAAATAATGAAACATGTTCAATTTGGTTTAAATAATGCAAAAACAAAGTGTTGGAGAAGAAAGTAAAAGTGCAATATGTGCCATGTAAGAAAGCTAACGTTTAAGTTCCTTGCTCAGAACATGAGAACATATGAAAGCTGGTGGTTCCTTTTAACATGAGTCTTCAATATTCCCAGGTAAGACGTTTTAGGTTGTAGTTATTATAGGAATTATAGGACTATTTCTCTCTATACCATTTGTATTTCATTAAACTTTGAGAATTGGATGTTCTTATAGGCACTTTAGTATTGCCAGTGTAACAGTATAGCTTCCGTCCCTCTCCTCACTCCTCCCTGGGCTGGAACCAGGAACACAACGAAAACAGCCACCCTCGAAGCAGCGTTACCCATGCAGAGCAAGGGGAACAACTACTCCAAGTCTCAGAGTGAGTGATGTTTGAAATGCTATTAACGCGCACCCCGCTAACTAGCTAGCCATTTCACCTTGGTTACACCAGCCTCATCTCGGGAGTTGATAGGCTTGAAGTCATAAACAGCTCAATGCTTGATGCACAACGAAGAGCTGCTGCCAAAACGAACTAAAGTGCTGTTTGAATGAATGCTTACGAGCCTACTGCTGCCTACCACCGCTCAGGCAGACTGATCTATCAAATCATAGACTTAGTTATAACATAATAACACACAGAAATATGAGCTTTAGGTCATTAATATGGTCGAATCCGGAAACTATCATTTCGAAAACAAGAAGTTTATTCTTTCAGTGAAATACGGAACCATTCCGTATTTTATCTAACGGGTGGCATCCATAAGTCTAAATATTCTTGTTACATTGAACAACCTTCAACGTTATGTCATAATTACGTAAAATTCTGGCAAATTAGGCGGCCCAAACTGTTGCATATACACTGACTGCGTGCAATGAACGCAAGAGAAGTGACACAATTTCACCTGGTTAATATTGCCTGCTAACCTGGATTTCTTTTAGCTAAATATGCAGGTTTAAAAATATATACTTCTGTGTATTGATTTTAAGAAAGGCAATGATGCTCATGGTTGGGTACACATTGGAGCAATGATACGCACCACATCGATTATATGCAATGCAGGACACACTAGATAAACTAGTAATATCTTCAACCATGTGTAGTTAACTAGTGATTATGATTGATTGATTGTTTTTTATAAGATAAGTTTAATACTAGCTAGCAACTTAACTTGGCTTACTGCATTTGCGTAACAGGCAGTCAGTCTCCTTGTGGAGTGCAACGAGAGGCAGGTGGTTATAGCGTTGGACTAGTTAACTATAAGTTTACAAGACAGGATCCCCCGAGCTGACAAGGTGAAAATCTGTCGTTCTGCCCCTGAACGAGGCAGTTAACCCACCGTTCCTAGGCCGTCATTGAAAATAAGACTTGCCTAGTTAAATAAATATGAAATAAAGGTGTAAAAAATAATAATAATCGGCCAAATCGGTGTCCAAAAATACAGATTTCCGATTGTTATGAAAACTTGAAATCGGCCCTAATTAATCGGCCATTCCGATTAATCGGTCGACCTCTATAACAAACACTCATTTTCGTTTCAACACGTTTTGCTACAATGTGGCCTACTGAACACAACCCAGATAGGTTATGTTCCACACACAAAGGGAGTTCCCCTTCCTCTCAGATCTTCCACTCTGCAGACCTCAGTCACCACAGATGTATCCCAAATGGCACCCTATTCACCATAGGGCTCTGGTCAAAAGTAGTGCACTATGTAGGAAATAGGATGCCATTTGGTGGGCTGCCATCATTAGATCAACTGTGGAGCGCTACACATGCATCACAGATCACACACTCATGCGTGACACTAGAGAGCGTATGCATTCTTTTTTTCTCTCTTTCCACTATTCTCAGTTTTTTCCGTGCGTGGTCTAGCAAGCCTTCTTAGCTTTGTGAGGGTAAAGCCAACAGTAGCTAACAAGCCATTTAACCCTGGGCACAAATCTAAACAACATTGTTCATGACATAAGAGATTTACTCTGAAAAGGCTTTTGGGTCGCAAATTAAAATCACCTGCACTCCTGTGCAACATAGGCTATCAATTATGTCCACACAGAATTGTGCATAATGATGAACAACCTAACAAACACAATTATGTTGTTGAGTGCTGTGAGCTCGAGGTTAGAGAACTTTGCCATTGATAAAACCCCATTCTCATTCTCCCGGATTCCTTCCTTCATGCCCCTCTCTCCCATTCTTAAAGCTCCAGAGGTGTTTGTTGCTATCGATCTCATTCATTCTAATATTTAGCCCCAGCAGCAGTGTAGCTACTTACTCACCACCCCCAACCACGGAGGTGGGGACACTACAGTGTAGACCCACTAGTGACTCATCCTGTTTTAGAGCTTCATGAGCACATATGTGTTTTATGTAATTTACCACACACTTTTCCGTTGTCTGCAGCACACCCCCCCTTCTCCCCCAACAAATCCCATGTACTCCATCACTCTCATTCACTGCACTGTCAAAAGCCTTGCACTTGACAACAACTGACCCAGTCTCTAAAAGTGTGAGGCTGCTTTAGACAGACAGAGAGAGAGATGGAGAGATGGAGGATACAATCATCCTCTCCTTTCTACTCTTTCTCTTGATTTTCTATTATAGCCCTGCAGCTCTTGATCAGAGAGAGAGAGAGAGAGAGAGAGAGAGAGAGAGAGAGAGAGAGAGAGAGAGAGTTGAGATTGTGTGATAGCAAATGGCTGCTCCTCTAGCTCTATATTCCACTATGGTCAGCAAAGGAGGCAGAGAAGGAAATATCATGATGACATCACTGGGGAATCTATAGATTCCAGGGACAATGCCATTTCGACGAAGCTCTATTCACTCAGTCTTTCTTTGTAGCAGCAGGTAGATTTAGAAGCCGAGTGTTTCTATGAAGTCATTCAGTGCACTAGACTAGAGCTTCCATATTTCTTGTGATAGGAACCGAGCACTGGGTCTTGCATCCAGCAGCATGAATACAACATGAATACGTGTCATAAATGCATTATTACAGGCAAACAGGACTTGTATGAAATCCGAGTGGAGTTTATTATGTCAACCAGCTAAACCAGTGTGTAGCCTACCTGTAATCAGAATCAGTGGGGTCTCTCTGTGTACTAATTCAAGAAAAAGGTTCAAGAAAAAGGTTTATCCATCTATTGACCCAGACATATATTTAGCCTCTACCTTCTCCCATGGCCTACACTCCCTCCCTCTCCCAAAACCTGCCATAGGTTAGAAATGCACACTCTATTCTGTTCTGTTTCATTCTATTCTAGTTAACTGTAGCCCATATGGCTGTCAACTGGCATATGACAGCGAAAAAAGAACAACACATTGATGTTAGTTAGCTAGAAAGCCAACCACCAGGCCATCAAATAGTTGTCACTGTCACTAAGACTAGCATCAGCTAACGTAGAGGTGTAGCTATACTGTCTCTGGATAGATTAACATCTAGTTAGCTAACTTGCTACAACAGCTGTGCTATGCAAGCTAGCAAGCTAACCATGGCATGACGTTATTATTATGCAGGTTGCTTAACGTTACCTTCATAAACTGCGCCGGTAGAGTCCAGGTTTTGAGGGATAAAATCAAGAACACAGCAATAAGTGGGCGAGGTGGTGCAATTCAACCGCTGCAGATCCACAGAAACCTCCTCATCCTTCGCAGCAGCATATACTCGCTACGGCCGCACAGGTTCGTTTCGGCCGCACAGGTTCGTTTCTTTTCAGCACCACAGCGATGATGGACCCAGGCAAACGTCAATACAGGACGCAACCATTGTAATGCGAGCAAGGCAAGCACGAGCAGGTAGGTATGACCACACAAAAACAGAACTTCCTTTCCGCGGTCCCCAAACTGCAGTTTAAATTCAAATACAAACTCGTTTGAAGACGTTGATCATTTAAACCGTGCAGCATAAACCATGGGGCAGCAACGAAATATGGCGTAAACTCCACAACAGATTTTTTTTTGAACGGGGGTGATGTCTGTCAAACTAGTAGGCGTGGCATTTGAGGCGCAGGTTTCACAACACGCACGCGCGTGCTGCCTACATTGTCAGAAATGGGAAAAAGATCAAATATTAATACTATTATTATTATTATTAGATTGTACGTAACTTCAAATATTTTTCCATAAAGGTAGTTTGTGTGTGATATATTAAACGCTTATTAAACATGTATCTACCTTTGCAAATAAATATCCTATACTCCCATCTTGTGGCCAATTCTATGTTCATGCCACTTCTATTTGAGATGAATGGTAATAACGTGTATATCGTATATAGTTTCAAAATGAAATGCAGAAACTCTGATATTGTACATCCTCATCTAGAACTGCCCACTTGTAGGTAAATCGTAAGTAACATTAAGGTGTTGCCTACTTAAAATTATTCATGGAGAGTTTGTAAGTTGTTAATAAATGGTTATTTATTCATTTTTGTAGATAGTTTATAGATACTTTGTAAATAAGCAATAGGCTATACATTGGTTGAAAATTACTTGCATTATTTTTATATGATCACATCTGGACTTGAGACATTGTGGAATGCTACATTTCTACATCAGGGGGGTCCTGTTCAAATATTGTTTTACTTATCCTCCAAAACTGGCAGGCTAAAAAACTTAACACATTGAAGTCAATAATTTAAGCACTTAAATTAAGCCCGACAAAACTCTAAATGTGACCTATAATCATTAAAATAATGGCTTATTTGCTCAAAAAATAAGAAATGTTGACCCCCCTTCTCCCGCTTGGAGCAAACCTATCGTATCAGCTGTTGCAACGCAAAGTAACTGTTACATTTTTGTGGCAGATGCTGGCTTTTCCAGCAGCTGTGATATGAAATTGATTGGATAGAAATGTACAGATCTGAATGAAGTCAGCTTTACAACATGAGAAGGCAAGAAATGTGACTTCATGCACGCGAATTTACAGTAAATATATTGGGGTAAGCTTTTTTTTATTTAATCGGCTACGACAGATTGCTTTGCTTTGAGATGTCTGGTGTTTTCAGATGTAAAGTCACAACTAGCTGTATCCTACTGAAATGTGTGTGAAAGTCAAATTATACCTTGGCATAATATGGAATGGCGAGGCATTTTACAATACGGGATCCCACTTTAACTGGTTATGCCTAAGCAAATAATTGTTCAACTTTGTTATTGGGTCGAATATGGCACAATAAAAACTAAAGTGTTCAGTGGGGTTATGGGATTTGTGAATCACAGATGAATGGGGATTTATGAGTCACAGATCTGACTGATTACAAATGAGGTGAATGTGTGCGCGAAATGTGTCTGAGAAATAAAGGAATCACCCACGTCAGACTACTACATACATTAGTCCTCTTGATCAACAGGTTGTGCTCTGCAGGTAGGCCTACATAATATGCCATTAGAACAGCCTTTGATGACATATAACTGAAAAAGAACTTGTAGGCCTATCTTGAACACTTTGGAAAAAGACAACAACAGTATTTTCATAATGACCCTAGAGCAGGGATCATCAACTAGATTCAGCCGTGGGACGATGTTTTTCTTGAGCGGGTGGGTGGGGGGCTGGAACATAATTGCAAATAATTTGTAGACATTTGTTGTTCTTTGAACACTTTGGGGGACAAATCCCCCCATGTGGGCCAAATTTGTCCCACAGGCCGCCAGTTGGGGAACCCTGCCCTAGAGAATATGATACCCCTTGGAACCCAAAGAAGTACCCTACAGAATAGGGTCTCCCCCAGCCCTCAGGTTTGACTGAGAATTGTTTGAGTTGGTCGGCCCTTGGCCCATTCTCTGCCTACAACATTGTTCTGGAGGGCCTGTAATTTCCACGGGCATCTGGGTCCCTTTCCTGCTTTGCCCAGGGACACAGGCTACAGTATCCACTGAGAAAGGAAACCATCCACGTCCCGCCATTGTTGACTGCAGGAAGGAAGAACTCTATGTGTGACCTCATCCTGTTAGGCCAGTGCCATTGTATGGAGCTGCAGGCTGGGTTTGCTTACTCATGGCGTGTTGTGTGTGGGTGGGTGATTCCCTGACTTAAGTACGTCAGTGAAGATCCTGGAGACGAGGGATAGACTGCTACAGTACAGACCTCAGCCTTGTTTGAGTGATTGATGTTTTCAGTGAGATGGTGTGGGTATTCCAACATAAGAATGATACTGTTTTATGCCCAGTGAGTGAGCGACTATGTAAGGAATGCAAGATAAAACATTAGGATTACCATGTTTTCTATGCATTGCAGTGAAAAAGAAGGATCTCTGCTTTTATAATATTCATTTAAGATGTATTCTATTACCACACTATTACCTGTGGCATTTCATTTGTGATTTTTGTCAGGTATTTTTGTCCAGAGCAAGAGAGGGCCAAAAAGCCCATTCTAAATGGCATCACTTTAGACATACACCATCTTCTCTCTTCCCTCTGTGTTCCAGGTATAGCATGGCTGTCACTATGGCAACGAGCGCTGTTCCCAGCGACAATCTCCCCACGTATAAGCTGGTAGTGGTGGGGGATGGGGGAGTGGGGAAGAGTGCTCTCACCATTCAGTTCTTTCAGAAGATCTTTGTCCCTGATTACGACCCCACCATCGAGGACTCCTACCTCAAACACACTGAGATTGATGCCCAGTGGGCCATATTGGACGGTAAATGGATTTATAGATAGCACATACATTACAAATAAGAAGCCTAACCTCTTAACCTGGCCAAAGTACTATATCGTTTTCCCCGAAATAATCTTTCCAATGTACTGAAGAACAAGATGGAATGTTCTGTTATAAGGAGAAAAAAGGGATCATATTATTGTGCAGCCATTGTTAGATCTGCGGGATCAGCACACAGTTACACATATTTATGAATAACCAGGATCATTCATAATACTGTTCTCAGTGTAGATGTTATATGTGGGACCTGTCTGATCGTGCATGTCTCTGCAGTTCTGGATACAGCAGGCCAAGAGGAGTTCAGTGCTATGAGGGAACAGTACATGAGGACTGGGGATGGGTTCCTCATCGTGTTCTCTGTCACAGACAAGGCCAGCTTTGAACATGTGGACCGCTTCCATCAACTCATCCTCAGGGTGAAGGACCGGTGGGATTTACTACTTAACTTCCCACTGGTGGCCGTGGCCAGGACAACAGTCATTAATTCATTCAGTTATTTGTGCATTAATTAGTCCGCCCATTCATTCGTTCATTCATTCATTCATTATTATTTTCCTTGTTTTTTAGGGAATCCTTTCCTATGGTTCTTGTGGCCAACAAAGTGGACCTGCTGCATTTACGTAAAATACCCAGTGATCAGGGGAGGGAGATGGCTAGTAAACACAGTGTGAGTGAATGTGTGAACTTTACAAATATTGTATATCATCTACAGATATTGTTTTGATCTCCATACTAAATTCGGAGCTTTTTCATTTACAGATAGCTTACATTGAAACAAGTGCTAAGGACACAGCCATGAATGTTGACAAGGCGTTCCACGAGTTAGTTAGGGTAATCAGGTATGTTGCCGCCACAGATTATTTAGAGAAGGTTTGTCTGTTTGATACAAATGCTATGAGAGTCTCTCTCTCTCTCTCTCTCTCTCTCTCTCTCTCTCTCTCTCTCTCTCTCTCTCTCTCTCTCTCTCTCTCTCTCTCACACACCCAGGCAACAGATTCCAGAGAGGAGCCAGAAGACAAAGAGGAAAACCAAGTGGCGGGCCAAGTCCCACCGACTGCACTGTGTTGTCCTATGATGTTTTTTACTTGTACAGCTGCTCCCTACAGGACAGCGGGAAGATGATTACATTTAGGAGTGTTTACTCTCTATACAGAGTGCCAGGAGGCAGTTTGTACCCTCTACCCTGGCACATGAGTTAGGTAGTAGGGAGTTGCCCAGACATGGGATGTGACTGACGCGCCCTAAAAGGACCAGTGGAATAATTTACAGCTCTTCTGGGGATGTGCACTAACTTACTCAACAACATGGAGATAAAGTGGCATCACTTTAGCATTACTGCCTTTATCTACCAATGAAGATCTTTGACAGAGAAACTGGTCATATTGGCTCACAAAGATAATATGTCAATAATTAGACATACTGTAAGTTTTACTAAGAGGTAGGACTTTAAACATTGTTTTACTAAGAGGTATGCCTTTAAACATTGTTTTACTAGGAGGTAGGCCTTTAAACATTGTTTTACTAGGAGGTAGGCCTTTAAACATTGTTTTACTAAGAGGTAGAAGTTTAAATGTCGTTTTACCCAGAGGTAGGTCTTTAAAACTTGGTCCATGTTTTCATTAAGATGGAGGCCATTGAGTAAAGCACTGGAAAGAGGGAGGAAACAGAGAGCTTTCCCCAGCAAGGGGGAGTATAGTAGAGAGGGGAGTGAGAGGAGGGGAGAGGATGTGTCTGTTTGTGTTGGAATCAGTGGGCCTGTCAGACAACAGAGAGAAGAAGGGAAAGTGAGGAAAGAGATACAGAGAGAGAAAGAGAGATTCCAAATGCATAGCAGCTGGCAAAGGGACTCCAGACATTGTGTCAAAGCCTGGGAGGCTGCCAATGTGTAGCCCCATAGCTTATACAGGGAGAATGTCTTTATAATCTCTGAACAAGACTGTTATATAACTGCATTGTAGCTTATTGAACGCACCAAATGTCTTATTTGAATGTACATTTATGAACCAAGACAATTTTGGCTTATCAGTGCTCACTGGATGTAGTTGTGTACTTCTCAAAACACTTTAAACACACAATTGTGGTGTGTGTGTGTGTTTGTGTGTGCATGAGTGCCCTGGATATGTTATGGCCTAGACGATGAAATCTAATTTTCACATTTGAATATTAGTTTGCTTTGCTACTATTTATTCACTATTTATTTTACATAAGTAATTTATAGCTGTGTTATCATTAGTACATGGCTACTCCAGAGAGCACAAAGCACAGAGCTTACCTAAGAAATTGAAGGAAGAAAACATTTGTAAGCAAAGTAATAAATGTGTGTTAATACATTTTGTGTTCTATTATATGTTTTTTCACATCTCGGGTAAACTGGTTTTGTCTGGATAAAACCATAATTATGAAACAGAAGACTGTCTGTCTCTGTCATTCTCAGTGAATATTAGTGTGTTGATGGTGCCCTCCAGTGGATATAAATGTAATTGCAAGAATGGAACAACATTTAGCATGGTTGTACGTTTGGCCCTTTGTTTTGGGGATATACAGTGCATTCAGAAAATATTCACAACCCTTGACTTTTTACACATTTTGTTGTGATGCAGTCTGACTTTAAAAGTGATTAAGTTTAGATTTTGTGTCCCTGGCCTACACACAAGACCCCATCATTTTAAAATGGAATCACGTTTTTCAAAATGTTTATAAATGATTTAAAATTGAAAAGCTGAAATGTCATCTTTCCATTTGAGTCAATAAGTATTCAACCCCTTTGTTGTTGAAAGCCTAAATAAGTTCAGGAGTACAAATTAGCTTAACAAGTCACATAAGTTGCATGAACTCACTGTGTGCAATACTATTGTTTAACATGATTTTTGAAAGACTACCTCGTCTCTGTACTCCACACATACAGTGAATTCTAAACACAGATTCAAACACAAAGACCCGTGAGGTTTTCCAATGCCAAAGAAGAAGGGCACCTATTGGTAGATGGGGGGAAAAAAAGAAAAAAAAAGCAGACATTGAATGCCCCTTTGAGCATGGTGAAGTTATAATTACACTTTGGATGGTGTATCAATACACTAAGTCACTTCCAAGTCCGGCTCCAGGCGTAAGTCGCTTATGTGTGGTTTTTTTGGAACTCAGTCTGAACTTATTGTTGCGAGTTAGAATAGTAGAATACACAAGGTGCAAGTTCAAAATATTGTTTTGTCTGTCACTGACAGTCACTCAATTAGCCATGTCAGCTAACAATTTTTAGATTGCTAAGTTTGACTGGCCAGTTATCTAAACTTGGGGCATGTTTGTAGAAATGCAGTAAATTAGCTTCAAAACTGCAAATAATTCTGTCTGCCACATGGCAAAATGAGTAGAATTGCATAGAACGTGTTATAAAATTTCAAATTTTTCTCTCCACTGCATGGCAAAAGTGTAGAACTGCAGAAAACTTTCTTTAAAACAGCAAAAATGTCTCTGTGCCCCATGGCAGATGTGTAGAACTGCATGAAATTTGTTATTTATTTATTTTATTTAACCTTTATTTAACCAGGTAGGCTAGTTGAGTACAAGTTCTCATTTACAACTGCGACCTGGCCAAGATAAAGCAAAGCATTGCGACACAAACAACAACACAGAGTTACACATGGAATAAACAAACATACAGTCAATAACACAATCGAAAAAGTCTATATACGGTGTGTGCAAATGAGGTAGGATAAGGGAGGAAAGGCAATAAATAGGCCATAGTGGCGAAATAATTACAATATAGCAATTAAACACTGGAGTGCTAGGTGTGTAGAAGATGAGTGTACAAGTAGAGATACTGGGGTGCAAAGGAGCAAAATAAATAACAGTATGGGGATGACGTAGTTGGATGGGCTAGCAGATATGAGTCTCCAGCTGCAGTGATTATTGCAGTTTGTGCCAGTCATTGGCAGCAGAGAACTGGAAGGAAAGGTGACCAAAGGAGGAATTGGCTTTGGAGGTGACCCGTGAAATATACCTGCTGGAGCGCGTGCTATGGGTGGGTGCTCCAGCAAATAAAATGTGCTGTTTTAAAAAAAAATCTCTGCCCCATGTCAAAATGATTAGAATTGCAGGTAATTTGCTTTAAAGGGCAACTTTTCAACCTCATTTGCATTTTAGGGTTAGGGTTAGCACAATACCAGTGTCAACATATGTGAAATTGGTTCATTTCTAAGTTTTGTAGAATTAAATATAAAGTTGAAATGTTCTCCCCGATGACATCATCAAAAGGTTAAAAAAATTTAAGCAATATGAGATTCAAGGTGATGTGGGGAGCAAGAAAATACCCTACCTTGTGCTAGATACTCGTTCAGGTGTCACGAATCCCTCCGGAACTTTCATCACGCACACCTGTCCCTTATTCTCACTGATTAGTATTTGAATATATGTGCACTTTGGTTTCCATGGTCTTGTCGATTATTGTTACTATGTCTGCTGGTGCTGTGTGTGTACCTGTGCTGTGTGTACCTGTGCTGTGTGTACCTGTGCTGTGTGAGTACCTGTGCTGTGTGAGTACCTGTGCTGTGTGAGTACCTGTGCTGTGTGTTTTGGCTTTCGTGCCCTTGTGGATTGCGCAGATGATTACAGGTCTCATCCTGTGGGTTAATCATTGTACGCGTGTGTATTTATTCAAGGTACTTCTCTCTCTTTTGTTTGGGTTTCAACCCTGTGTTTTTATTACGTGTTTGTTTGGTCTTCGTCGCCGTGCCCTTACACGGCACTCTGTAATTTGGGATTAATAAAAAAAACTATTACACATTCCTGTGCCTGTCTCCTGACTCTCTTGATACCACCGTGACATCCAGGTTTTGAAAATCACTGTTTTGTACTTCTAATCCTACCATGTGATGTCACAGAGAAGCATTTGTTTTTGGACATTGTCTTTTTAACCACAGATCATAGACGAGTACTGTTTTCACATTCACTGCCTTTATTTTTCCCCTCATTAATCTACACACAATACCACATAATGACAAAGCGAAAACGGGTTTATAGAATTTTTTTGCTTATTTCTTTAAAAAATATACATTTACATCAGTATTCAGACCCTTTATTCAGTACTTTGTTGAAGCACCTTGCGCAGTGATTACAGCCTTGATTCTTCTTGGGTATGACGCTACAAGCTTGGCACACCTGTATTTTGGGAGAAACTACCTTTCTTCTCTGCAGATCCTCTCAACCTTTGTCAGGTTGGATGGGGAGTGTTGCTGCACAGCTATTTTCAGGTCTCTCCAGAGATGTTTGATATCCGGGCTCTTACTGGGCCACTCAAGGACATTCAGAGACTTGTCCCGAAGCCACACCTGCATTGTCTTGGCTGTGTGCTTAGGGTCGTTGTCCTGTTGGAAGGGGAACGTTCGTCCCTGTCTGAGGTCCTGAGCCCTCTGGAGCATGTTGTCATCAAGCATCTCTTTGTACTTTGCTCTGTTCATCTTTGCCTAGATCCTGACTAGTCTCCCAAACCCTGCTGCTGAAAAACATCCCCACAGCTTTACCATAGGGATGGTGCCAGGTTTCCTCCAGACGTGGCGAATGGCATTGAGGCCAAAGAGTCCAATCTTGGTTTCATCAGACCAGAGAATCTTGTTTTGGTCTGAGAGTCTTTAGGTGCCTTTTGGCAAAAACCAAGTCGGCTGTCATGTGCAAACAAACTCATTTTACTGAAGAGTGGCTTCCGTCTGGTCACCATAAAGGCCTGATTGGTGCAGTGCTGCAGAAATGGTTGTCCTTCTGGAAGGTTCTCCTATCTCCACAGAGGAACCATCAGGTTCTTGGTCACCTCCCTGACCAAGACCCTTCTCCCCCAATTGCTCAGTTTGGTCGGGTGGCCAGCTCTAGGAACAGTCTTGGTGGTTCCAAACTTGTTCCATTTAAGAATGATGGAGGCCACTGTCTTCTTGGGGATCTTCAATGCTGCAGATTTTTTTTGCTACCCTTCCCTAGATCTGTGCCTCGACAAAATCCTGTCTCAAAGCTCTACGGACATTCCTTCTATGTCATGGCTTGGTTTTTGCTCTGACATGCACTGTCAACTGTGGGAACTTATATAGACAGTTGTGTGCCTTTCCAAATCATGTCCAATCAATTGAATTTACCACAGGTGGACTCGAATCAAGTTGTAGAAACATCTAAATAAGGTATTTCTGTTTTTTATTTATTTGCAAAAATGTCTAAAAACCTGTTTTTGCTTTGTCATTATGGGGGTATTGTGTGTAGATTGCTAAGGATTTTTAACAGTCCATTTTAGAATAAGGCTGTAACGTAACAAAATGTGGAAAAAGTCAAGGGCTCTGAATACTTTCTGAAGGCACTGTATATAGACACTGGTTTGTTGCTGAAAATGATGAATACGAGGTTAATTTCCCTTTAAAAGTCTCCACATGGGTAGAATTGAAGGAAATGTGCTTTAAAAATGCAAAATGTATCTCTGCCAAATTATTATATAATACTTATTTTCCACCATAAATTGCAAATAAATTCATAAAAAATCCTACAATGTGATTTTCTGGATTTTTTTTCTAATTTTGTCTGTCATAGTTGAAGTGTACCTATGATGAAAATTACAGGCCTCTCATCTTTTTAAGTGGGAGAACTTGCACAATTGGTGGCTGACTAAATACATTTTTGCCCCACTGTATCTAATCAGATTTATGTAGCCCTTTTTCTAAGCATGTAGCATTTTAGCCAGTGATGTTCAATTCATGATAATCCAATTTAGGTTTGTGACTAAGTGTACTTTGTAGTGAAGAGGGTTGATGAGTAATGCGACCCTTTGTGATCAACCTCTAAAAGTGTAATATAGGAGAAATGGTCTAGCTCAGAGAGTCGTACAGTGAATCATGCAGAGCACGACATACAATAGAAAGACCAACAGCAGCATAGAGAATTAACATGCCTATTTCAATAGGCCAACATAATGTGAAGGAGTTCTGGAGAATATATCAGATTTTTCATATTTGCTTGCTAGGCTTATACCCTGTATATCCATTTGATTCTATGTGTATTTTATTATATTATATTTCTCTGGAAGCAAATAATGTAACGTTCGTCGGAAGAAGTGGACCAAGGTGCAGCGTGGTACGTGTTCATGATACTTTATTTAATCTGAACACCAAACAAAAGACCACCAAACAAAACAACATCACGTTCTGAAGGCTACGCAGAGCTAACAAAAAAAAAACAAAAACATCCCACAACCTAAGGTGGCCAAAGAGGCTGCCTAAGTATGATTCCCAATCAGAGACAACGATAGACAGCTGTCCCTGATTGAGAACCATACCCGGCCAAAACATAGAAACCCAAAACATAGAAATAAAGAACATAGAATGCCCACCCAAATCACACCCTGACCAACCCAAATAGAGACATAAAAACGCTCTCTAAGGTCAGGGCGTGACAAATAAAGTGAGAACATTCTTGTTTTAACCTGTTTTAAACGTACAGTATACTCCCATTTTATTTGGCATATTGTCAGTACAGTGCTGTAAAAAAAAGGATTTGCTCCCTTTCTAATCTTCTCTATTGTTACATATTTTTTGATACTGAATGTTATCAGATCTTTAACCAAAACCTAATATTAGATAAAGGGAACCTGAGTGAACAAATAACACAACAATGATATACTTATTTCATAAACAAAGTTATGCAACACTCAATGCCCTTGTGTGAAAAAGTAAATAACCCCTTTCAATCAATAACTGGTTGTGCCACATTTAGTTGCAATGACTCCAACCAAATGTTTCCTGTAGTCGTTGATCAGTCTCTCACGTCAATGTGGAGGAATTTTGTCCCACCTTTCCATGCAGGACTGCTGTAACTCATCAACATTTGTAGGTTTTCAAGTCCTTTCACAACATCTCAAATGAGATTAGGTCTGGACTTTAACTAGGTCATTCCAAAACCTAATTTCTTTATTTTTAGCGATTTTCATGTAGACTTGATTGTGTGTTTTGGATCATTGTCTTGCTGCATGACCCACCTTTGCTTCAGTTTCAGCTCACAGACCGATGGCCTGACATTCTCCTGTAGAATTCTCTGATACAGAGCAGAATTCGTGGTTCCTTCTATTAAGGCAAGTCGTCCAGATCCTGAGGCGGCAAAGCATTCTCAAACCATGACACGACAACCACCATGCTTGACCGTTGGTATGAGGTTCTTACTGTGGAATGCAGTGTTTTTTTTGCCAGGCAAAATGGGACCCACTCAGACCTGCAGCATCAGGTAGGTTCACAGCGCGAGCTGCACAGCCTCGTCATCCTTTGGTTGGGCTTCTCTTCAAGGTTACCCACCACTTTGGCATGCTAGGAAGGCCTAACGTTTCAACTCTTTATATTTCCCCCTTTTTTCTTTTCAATGTTTTAATTGTAATTTTCAAAGCTTTACAGGTTTATTTCAAATAGTTCATCTTTTTTTTTCTTCCCCCACCTCCTTTTTCAACCCTTTTAAAAAAATGAAAAATAGGTGGAAGATGAAAAGGTGTGTTTAGCTACTGTAACTGCTATATAGCACAATCACATGGCTACATCACAATTACAGCTGATGCCAGTTCAGGATATTAAACCCAATGATCCTTTCATTTGAGTGATAGGCTACCCATTCCAGTACTGTATGTATTCACGTCTGACACTGCACCATTGTCCTTGCTTTAAAAATAACATTAGAAAAAAAAGAAAATCTGGTTCTTTTCCCACAGCACTGTCTTTATCAGTCAAATATTGCTGTATAACAGGAGGGGCCGGAGGAAGGAGAGTTACACTGAAACCTGCAGAGGTCCGGAAGGTAAGATGGGCGAAAGGGCACTGACCTCACACTTTTTGAACCTGTTTGAAACGTCTGTCTGAGCCTAGGACACAAAGACTTTCAGGCATTGAACAATATGTTAACTGTAGTGTCTATATAGGTTATACTGTTGAAATGTGTCTTTCTATCTCCTAGAACCACATCCAAACATGAAAGTCTTTGCTTTTGGTCTCCTGCTCCTGGTGGCCGTCATCTATGGTAAATATCATCTCTTCATGTTGAACCATCCTAATGTTTTTATTTTCAAAAGTTCAGATAAAAAAACCTTGATAGTAGGTCGATAGTGTGCACTAGACTACACACTATGGCTATGGCCAGTGACTTTCAAGGTTGAGTTTTCGTTCATGTTTCTCTATTTCTCTCTCTTTCTCTCTCCCCTCTCTCAGGTGAGGCCCTGCAGTGCCATAACTGTATCCGGGCCACGCCAGTCAGTGGTGATTGTGTGGAGACCTGTCCTCCTGAGCTGGACTCCTGTGCTGAGCTGGACGCCTTCCCCTTATGGTGAGTCCCAGCACCATTCAGTCGGCATGGCATATAGCCACAATCACTGCAGAGACGCCACAGTGCCTTATTAATCCGACCAGAAATCAATCAAAGACATACACACACACACACACACTATTTACTAGGTAGACCTACAAGATTATCACTCAGTCGTCAGTCATTACCCACTGGACAAAAACTGGTTGAATCAACGTTGTTTCCACGTCATTTTAACCCCCAAAAAATCTATGTGATGACTAATTGGATTTGCAAAAGATAATCAATCACCCAGCTTTTAACCTAAATCCAATGTCATGGTGACATTTCTTGTTGATTTCATGTTGAATTCACGTTAGTTGACAACTCAACCAAATGTAATCAGAACTAGATGTTGAACTGACATCTGTGCCCAGTGGGTATCGTTATCATCATCTCTCTCCCCCCTCTCTATCTTTGTCTCTCTATTTCTCCAGAGAACACCTTCCAGAAGTCCTGCTTCAGGATGATAGAGTGCCTGAAGCTTGGTGTAAACAAGGGTCTGAGAGTCACCTGCTGCAACTGGGACAACTGCAACGTATAAGACCCATGGCCCATACTCACCTTCTGTATCATTGGTATGCGTGTGGCTGGAGCCCAGTTCAAATGGCAATGAAATACATTCAGTATAGCAAAATGACATTTGTTATCTTTTGTTCCTGATTTCAACATATGTCAAAATGTCATAAGAAGAACTTCTTTACATGTGATACGAATGATTCATCATCCAACACCACCTCTTACATAAACTACGCACACCAGTCAGTTATTGTGTTGAGCTTTGATATTTCCAAAGGTTCTTTACACCCTGTCCCAATATGGAATGTCCCAGTGTGGAACATGACACTTCAAACCTTTGTCTTGTGAAATCCGGGAATGGCCATTCCTTTACAGAGAGACATAGGGGTACTACTTGTGCTAAACCTGAGTAAATAGATTGACCAATATCTCACACAAGTGACTCATAGATAACAGCTTTATTAGCATACTATGCTGTATAAAAGGAGAAGAAGAAGGAGAGGAGAGTAAAGGAAGCTTAATACACCTAAAGGAAATACAATCAGGTGAGCAACTACTCTACTATCTACAGCACTTAATAACTTTGTCTCATGATACTGTGCTACTGGGGTTGTGAAATGGTTGGTTGCAGAATGTTTCTGCACATTTCAAATAAACCAGACTTACATGTAGCAATTGTTGAACATCCCACCGCATAGAGGGAGTCTTTGGTGATGCCTTTTTTCTGTTGTCGGAACGACAGTTCAACAGACTCCTGAAGAAAGACAAAAGGAAAGATGAAAGCTATATGTTTTTCTCTCCTTCTCTTGCTGCTGGCATATAGCTTTGGTGAGTCTGCCCATCAAGGTCTTCATCTTATTTCATGTCTTTATTTGACAGGGACAATGCCAAATAAACACATTCATCTGATTAAAGCTTGCTTGCTTATTCTTATCTCCATTCTTTAATCTCCAGTCTCCCAGTTTACACAATGGATAACCAGACTCTCTCTAATACAACAGGGGTAATGTTGTTATTCTGTTTTCTCCAGGAGAGGGCCTGAAATGCAACCGTTGTGTTGGCAAAGGCTGCAGGAACACAGTGGAGACCTGCCGTATTGACCATAACACATGCGGCACGGTCTTATTCAAGCCCCCACTCCGTACGTATCTATTATCCCCATTCACTAGGCAGTATTCCCTGAGTTTCATCTGTATATATCCCTTCACTAGGCACTTTACTATGTGTGTAACCCGAGGATCAGTAACCAATCGGTAAAACACTAAATACCTGATCCTTTTGATTGACATCTAAGGAAAACATTTGCTTTATCCAATCAAGAAAATGTGCTGGTTTGTGTCTTCTATATCTGGTGTCTTACCCTGTCTCACTTCTCTCTCTCCACAGCTATCTTGTACTTCAAGAGATGCATGAAGATGTCAGAATGCTTGTTGCTGGGAAGCAACAAGGATATTGATGCCTTTTGCTGCACCACCAACCAATGCAACTGAGAGACACATACTCTGTCTAACATACAATACAGTCCATTTATTGTACTAAGCTGAATATCACTAATCAATGCACATGATTGAAACTGTTAAGAAGTAACATAAAGTTGAACTTTTTTCCAAACAGTTTGCATTTTAATTATTATTTATGTTTGACATAATTCACCTGTGATTAGCCAGGTGATGGCCTGGAACATGAGCACTGCACTAAGCAAGTTCATTTTATATATGATAAGTCTTATACAAGTCATATACAGAACTAGTTTATAGTCTATATTATGTATTACCCAATACCACAGAAAATATAATATAAACTCCATTTAGTTGTTTTGTTGAGGGTTTGATATTTTAAGTTATCATTACACACTGGGAACAGAGCAGACCGTGGATAACTATAGTTTTAACTATGCTTTGCAGAATGTAAGTTTTTCTGGGAAATTTACTATTTAAATATAGATCCCAAAAAATGACTACAGCTCTCAGAAATTGACCACTTTTTAAAACTATTTGAATTGGATCTCTGAAAGTGACTAGTTTAACTATTTGAATACAGATCTGAGAAAGCAACTCCAAAAAGTATTTGAATACAGATCACAGGAAGTGACTACTTTTCTCAAACTATTTGATTGGCTGACTTCAACTAATCGCAGGGCTGTATTTGAAACTTTGGTTCCTGATTTCAACATGTCGAAATTTCATAAGTTGTTTACTTGTGATATGAATGATTCATCATCCAACACCAACTCTTACATAAACTACGCACACCAGTCAGTTGTTTTGTTGAGGTTTGATATTTCAAAAGTCTCTTTACACCCTGTCCCAATATGGAACACAATTGCTGTTTTGTGGCACGCCCTTTAGTGTCTTGCACAATCTCTCGGGAAAACCTGGAATTTTAATTGATTTAGAAACAAACATTATTATTGCTACAGATGTAACATGTGCGCTGGGAGTCAGGAAGCAAGTTCAGGGAGTGAATAATTTAATAAATTAAAACATAATACAAAACGCGAACAGCGCACAGGCATGAAACTGAAACAACGACGCCTCGGGAAGGAACCAAAGGGAGTGACATACATAGGGAAGGTAATCAGGGAAGTGATGGAGTCCAGGTGAGTAATGACGCGCAGGTGCACGTAACGATGGTGACAGGTGTGAGCCATGATGAGCAGCCTGGTGACCTATAGGCCAGAGAGGGAGCACACGTGACAGTACCCCCTCCCCGACGCGCGGCTTCAGCCGCAGGATGTCAACCAAAATCACGATCCTAGGTATCAGGAGCGAGCCAGTCACCTCACCTCTGCTGAGGCGCGGGAAACCTGTCAGTCCGGATGAGACGCGGGAGCATGGCAATCTAGAGTGCTGGAGAGCGCATACGTGACGGCACACCCTCCCTGGCGCGTTCGGCTCCAGCTGCAGGACGCCAACCAAAGGGACGATCCCGGGGATCAGGAGTGGACCGGTCACCCCCGCTGATGTGTGGGAGCCCGTCGAGCCCGCTGAGGTGTGGGAGCCCATTGCGCCCGCTGAGGCGTGGGAGCCCGTCGAGCCCGCTGAGGCGTGGGAGCCGCTGAGGCGTGGGAGCCCATTGAGCCCGCTGAGGCGTGGGAGCCCGACGGCCCGCTGAGGTGTGGGAGCCCATTGAGCACGCTGAGGCGTGGGAGCCCGTCGAGCCCGCTGAGGCGTGGGATCCCGTCGAGCCCGCTGAGGTGTGGGAGCCCATTGAGCCCGCTGAGGCGTGGGAGCCCGTCGAGCCCGCTGAGGCGTGGGAGCCCGTCGATCCCGCTGAGGCGTGGGAGCCCGACGAGCCCGCTGAGGTGTGGGAGCCCGTCGAGCCCGCTGAGGCGTGGTAGCCGGTCGAGCCCGCCGAGGCGTGGGAATCAAACAAAACGGCTGAGGCCTTAGCTCCAGTTCTGACACCAGGACCCGACATCACCTCCAACACGAAAACAAAAAAAACTCCCTGATGCTTCCCTTTGGGCACAACTAAGATGGCGTAGCAATGAAGACGTGCGTGTTTGTTTGTCCTCTCATGTACTTTTGTATTTTTTGTATTTTTCGTATTTTTCATATTTTTTGTATATATATTTCAATTTATTTTCAATCTCTTTTCGATTTTTAATTTGATTATACCTTCCGATAACCTGATAACTCACCCATTGTGATACGGAATCGCTATTATTTAACATTTTAGAACACATTCAAGAACCTCGCGGGAGAATGGTAACCTAGAGTGCTGGAGAGAGCATACGTGATGGTACCCCCTCCCTGGCGTGTTCGGCTCCAGCTGCAGGACGCCAACCAAAGGGACGACCCCGCTGAGGCGTGGGAGCCCGGGCCCGCTGAGGGGGAGCCCGGAGCCAGGCCCCGCTGAGGCGTGGGAGCCCGTTGAGCCCGCTGAGGCTGGGAGCCCGCCCGTGAGGCGTGGGCCCGCCCGTTGAGCCCGCTGAGGCGTGGGAGCCCGTTGAGCCCGCTGAGGCGTGGGAGGCGTGGCCCGCTGAGCCCGCTGAGGCGTGGGAGCCCGTTGAGCCCGCTGAGGCGTGGGAGCCCGTTGAGCCCGCTGAGGCGCTGAGCCCGCTGAGGCGTGGGAGCCCCCGCTGAGGCGTGGGAGCCCGCTGAGGCGTGGGAGCCCGTTGAGCCCGCTGAGGCGTGGGAGCCCGCTGAGGCGTGGGAGCCCGTTGAGCCCGCTGAGGCGTGGGAGCCCGTTGAGCCCGCTGAGGCGTGGGAGCCCGTTGAGCCCGCTGAGGCGTGGGAGCCCGTTGAGCCCGCTGAGGCGTGGGAGCCCGTTGAGCCCGCTGAGGCGTGGGAGCCCGTTGAGCCCGCTGAGGCGTGGGAGCCCGTATTTTTTGTATATGTATTTCAATTTATTTTCAGTCTCTTTTCGATTTTTAATTCGATTATACCTTCCGATAACCTGATAACTCAACCATTGTGATACGGAATCGCTATTATTTTAAATTTTAGAACACATTCAAGAACCTCCAGCAGCTAACCAGCTAATTAGCTACAAGCTATTTAGTCATTGTTAGTCACTGCTAGCGGCTTTTACCTTCTGCACAGATACCAGCCCTGTTTTTAGCCTGAATAATACTCGCTAGTCTACCAGTATCGGACTGTCTATCCACAACAACGCCGGATTCCTGCCGTAATCCCTGGACCACCACTTCTGATCTTCACAGCTAGCTTGCAGCTAGCTAGCTCACAGCTTGCTTGCACTCACCGTGGTACCCAGTACGGAAGCTATCCCTGAGGCCCACCTCCCGGCCTACTCAGCTGTTCACCCGAACCCCACTCATACACGGCTAGAGCCCAATACTCCTCCGGATCCTTGCTGTAAACTCTGGACCTTGGCACCGGATCACCGCTGCTACCGATTGGATATAGTGACTAACGCCACTGCCACAAAGCTAGCACCAGTTAGCTGTCAGCCAGGCACATCTCCCGGCTAGCAAACTAAATTCCACAATACCTCTTTCGCCATCTGGCTTGGATTCTCTGTCGACGCAGCGCCCCGCCGCACCACCACGACTGGTCTGCCGACGAATACTCCGTCCGCTGTGCCTTCATCCGGCCTCCGTCGGAGCAGATGCTCCTACTAGCCCAGGGCTACTAACTTTAAACGCCGTGTCGCTTGGGTAGGGGCGGCTTCCCTGTTCCATCTACTACTGTTGCCCCCTGGACACTATGATCACTTGGCTACATAGCTGATGCCTGCTGGACTGCCATTAATCACGGTACTCCATTCTGTTTATTAATCTTTTATCTGTCGGCCCCAGCCGCAAACTCAGGCTCTGTGTGTAGTTAATCCGACCCTCTTTGCCTAGTCATCGCCATTTTACCTGCTGTTGTTGTGTTAGCTGATGTTTTAGCTAGCTCTCCCAATCAACACCTGCGATTACTTTATGCCTCGCTGTATGTCTCTCTCAAATGTCAATATGCCTTGTATACTGTTGTTCAGGTTAGTTATCATTGTTTTAGTTTACAATGGAGCCCCTAGTTCCACTCTTCATACCTCTGATACCTCCTTTGTCCCACCTCCCACACATGTGGTGACCTCACCCATTACAAACAGCATGTCCAGAGATACAACCTCTCTTATCATCACCCAATGCCTGGGCTTACCTCCGCTGTACCCACACCCCACCATACCCCTGTCTGCGCATTATGCCCTGAATATACTCTACCACGCCCAGAAATCTGCTCCTTTTAATTCTTTGTCCCCAATGCTCTAGGCGACCAGTTTTGATAGCCGTTAGCCGCACCCTACTCCTCCTCTGTTCCGCGGGTGATGTGGAGGTAAACCCAGGCCCTGCGTGTCCCTAGGCACCCTCATTTGTTGACTTCTGTGATCAAAAAAGCCTTGGTTTCATGCATGTCAACATCAGAAGCCTCCTCCTTAAGTTTGTTTTACTCACTGCTTTAGCACACTCTGCAAACCCTGATGTCCTTGCTGTGTCTGAATCCTGGCTTAGGAAGGCCACCAAAAATTCTGAGATTTCCATACCCAACTATAACATTTTCCGTCAAGATAGAACTGCCAAAGGGGGAGGAGTTGCAGTCTACTGCAGAGATAGCCTGAAAAGTAATGTCATACTTTCCAGGTCCATACCCAAACAGTTTGAACTTCTAATTTAAAAAATGAATCTCTCCAGAAATAAGTCTCACTGTTGCCGCCTGCTACCAACCCCCCTCAGCTCCCAGCTGTGCCCTGGACACCATTTGTGAATTGATCGCCCCCCATCTAGCTTCAGAGTTTGTTCTGTTAGGTGACCTAAACTGGGATATGCTTATTAACACCCCGGCAGTCCTACAATCTAAGCTAGATGCCCTCAATCTTACACAAATCATCAAGGAACCCACCAGGTACAACCCTAAATCTGTAAACAAGGGCACCCTCAAAGACGTTATCCTGACCAACTGGCCCTTCAAATACACCTCCGCTGTCTTCAATCAGGATCTCAGCGATCACTTCCTCATTGCCTGTATCCCCTACGGGTCCGCAGTCAAACGACCACCCCTAATCACTGTCAAATTCTCCCTAAAACATTTCAGCGAGCAGGCCTTTCTAATTGACCTGGCCCGGGTATCCTGGAAGGATATTGACCTCAGTCCATCAGTCGAGGATGACTGGTCGTTCTTTAAAAGTAACTTCCTCACCATCTTAGATAAGCATGCTCCATTAAAAAAATGCAGAACTAAGAACAGATATAGCCCCTGGTTCACACCAGACCTGACTGCCCTCGACCAGCACAAAAACATCCTGTGGTGGACTGCAATAGCATCGAATAGTCCCCGCGATATGCAACTGTTCAGGGAAGTCAGGAACCAATACACACAGTCAGTCAGGAAAGCAAACGCCAGCTTTTTCAAGCAGAAATTTGCATCCTGTAGCTCTAACTCCAAAAAGTTCTGGGACACTGTAAAGTCCATGGAGAACAAGAGCGCCTCCTCCCAGCTGCCCACTGCACTGAGGCTAGGTAACACGGTCACCCCCGATAAATCCATGATAATCGAAAACTTCAACAAGCATTTCTCAACGGCTGGCCATGCCTTCCTCCTGGCTACTCCAACCTCGGCCAACAGCTCTGCCCCGCCCGCAGCTACTCGCCCAAGCCTCCCCAGCTTCTCCTTTACCCAAATCCAGATAGCAGATGTTCTGAAAGAGCTGAAAAACCTGGACCCATACAATTCAGCTGGGCTTGACAATCTGGACCCTCTATTTCTGAAACTATCCGCCGCCATTGTCGCAACCCCTATTACCAGCCTGTTCAACCTCTCTTTCATATCGTCTGAGATCCCCAAGGACTGGAAAGCTGCCGCGGTCATCCCCCTCTTCAAAGGGGGAGACACCCTGGACCCAAACTGTTACAGACCTATATCCATCCTGCCATGCCTATCTAAGGTCTTCGAAAGCCAAGTCAACAAACAGATCACTGACCATCTCGAATCCCACCGTACCTTCTCCGCTGTGCAATCTGGTTTCCGAGCCGGTCACGGGTGCACCTCAGCCATGCTCAAGGTACTAAACAATATCATAACCGCCATCGATAAAAGACAGTACTGTGCAGCCGTCTTCATCGACCTGGCCAAGGCTTTCGACTCTGTTAATCACCATATTCTTATCGGCAGACTCAGTAGCCTCGGTTTTTCTAATGACTGCCTTGCCTGTTTTACCAACTACTTTGCAGACAGAGTTCAGTGTGTCAAATCGGAAGGCATGTTGTCCGGTCCTCCCGCAGTCTCTATGGGGGTGCCACAGGGTTCAATTCTCAGGCCGACTCTTTTCTCTGTATATATCAATGATGTTGCTCTTGCTGCGTGGGGATTCCCTGATCCACCTCTACGCAGATGACACCATTCTGTATACTTCTGGCCCTTCCTTGGACACTGTGCTATCTATCCTCCAAACGAGCGTCAATGCCATACAACACTCCTTCCGTGGCCTCCAACTGCTCTTAAACGCTAGTAAAACCAAATGCATGCTTTTCAACTGATCGCTGCCTGCACCCGCACGCTCGACTAGCATCACCACCCTGGATGGTTCCGACCTCGAATATGTGGACATCTATAAGTACCTAGGTGTCTGGCTAGACTGTAAACTCTCCTTCCAGACTCATATCAAACATCTCCAATCCAAAATCAAATCTAGAATCGGCTTTCTATTTTGCAACAAAGCCTCCTTCACTCACGCCGCCAAACCTACCCTAGTAAAACTGACTATCCTACCGATACTCGGCTTCGGCGATGTCATCTTCAAAATAGCTTCCAATACTCTACTCGGCAAACTGGATGCAGTTTATCACAGTGCCATCCGTTTTGTTACTAAAGCACCTTATACCACCCACCACTGCGACCTGTATGCTCTAGTCGGCTGGCCCTCGCTACATATTTGTCGCCAGACCCACTGGCTCCCGTTCATCTACAAGTCCATGCTAGGTAAAGCTCTGCCTTATCTCAGTTCACTGGTCACGATGGCAACACCCACCCGTAGCACGTGCTCCAGTAGGTGTATCTCACTGATCATCCCTAAAGCCAACACCCCATTTGACCTCCTTTCCTTCCAGTTCTCTGCTGCCTGTGACTGGAACGAATTGCAGAAATCGTTGAAGTTGGAGACTTTTATCTCCCTCACCAACTTTAAACATCTGCTATCTGAGCAGCCAACCGATCGCTGCAGCTGTACATTGTCCATCGGTAAATAGCCCACCCAATTTACCTACCTCATCCCCATACTGTTTTTATTTATTTACTTTTCTGCTCTTTTCCACACCAGTATCTCTACCTGCACATGACCATCTGATCATTTATCACTCCAGTGTTAATCTGCTAAATTGTAATTATTCGCCTACCTCCTCATGCCTTTTGCACACAATGTACATAGACCCTTTTTTTCTTTTTTCTTTTCTACTGTGTTATTGACTTGTTTTGTTGTTTACTCCATGTGTAACTCTGTGTTGTTGTCTGTTCACACTGCTATGCTTTATCTTGGCCAGGTCGCAGTTGTAAATGAGAACTTGTTCTCAACTAGCCTACCTGGTTAAATAAAGGTAAGATTTTAAAAAATTAAAGAAAATTGGTGAAGTGTCATTCTGTAACATGTGCGCTGGGAGTCGGGAATCAAGTTCAGGGAGTGAATCATTTAATAAATAAATGAAAACAATACAAAACATGAACAACGCACAGACATGAAACAGAAACAATGACGCCTCAGGAAGGAATCAAAGGGAGTGACATATACAGGAAAGGTAATCAGCGAAGTGATGGAGTCCAGGTGAGTCTAATGACGTACAGGGGCGCATAACGATGGTGACAGGTGTGCGCCATGATGAGCAGCCTGGTGACCTAGAGGCCAGAGAGGGAGCACACGTGACAGCGAAATCATATTCCAAGTTTTATATTTCCATTTTACAACAAATTACATTTTCATCAAAAATCCCACACAGCTATTTTTAGAGTATATATAGAGTAGGCTAAGGGAACTACTTGTGATAAACCTTGAGTAAATATTGCCAATATCTCACACAAGTGACTCATAGATTAGCATATTATGCTGTATAAAAGGAGAGGAAAGTAAAGTATTACTACTGCAGACACTACCACTACTGTAATGTATTTGAAAACCATACATACAGTACTTGGAAACAAGCAGGGAAACACAGCACATTTTCTTCAGGACATGTACTTTTCAGTGATCACTGTTAGCCTAAAGAGTTTATTAGATAGATAGAACTACAGCTAGCTATCAGTAGACCTGAATATAAACGTATTCTACATAGTTCTTCAACTACCACAAAAACACTTTTATAGAGCAGCCATCTCTAGATGCACCGTCATATTTCTCCCGGCAAATAATAGCTTCAAACTTTCCAATCATTATATAATCATTCAACTTCATTCACACTGAACATTTTACAAAAGTAAATTGTGCATCTACTCATCTGAAACCCACAGCATGTATGATTTAGAGTTGCTTTACTTTCCTAAGAGTGCTGTCCACATGAACCTGCTTTTTATTCCCATCTTCTGACATCTTCGCTTTGTCCTATGTCGTTCTTCTTTTAGTTTTCACACGCAACAACTGTAGTTTAGAAATGTTTGTGATATAGCTGCCCCGCAATCCAATATAATATGGTTGATATAGTAGTCTATCAAAGTAATCAAACCAATCATTTGACTACAGTGCCTTCAGAAAGTATGATATCCCTTGACATATTGAACTTTTGTTGTGTTACTGCCACAATGTATTAAATATATTTTTTTTTATCTCACCCATCTACACACAATACCCCATAATTACAAAGTGAAAACATGTTTTTAGAATTGTAGCAAATGAAAATGAAATACAGAAATATCTAATTTACATTTGTATTCAACCCACTGAGTCAATACATGTTAGGATCACCTGTGGCAGCGATTACAGCTGTGAGTCTTTCTGGGTAAGTCTCTAAGAGCTTTGCACACCTGGATTGTACAATATTTGCACATTATTCTTTACAAAACATTACAAGCTTTGTCAGGTTGGTTGTTGATCATTGCTAGATAGCCATTTTCAAGTCTTGCCATAGATTTTGAAGCCAATTTCAGTTAAAAATGTAACTAGGCCACTCAGAAACATTCAATGTTGTCTTGGTAAACAGCTCCAGTGTATATTTGGCCTTGTGTTTTAGGTTATTGTTCTACTGAAAGGTGAATTTGTCTCCCAGGGTCTGTTGGAAAGAAAACTGAACCCGGTTTTCCTCTAGGACTTTTCCTGTGCTTAGCTCTATTCTGTTTATTTTTACACTTAAAAACTCCCTAGTCCTTGCCGAAGACAAGCATACCTATAACCTGTTGCAGCCACCACCATGCTTGAAAATATGAGTGTTATTCAGTGATGTGTTGGATTTGCCCCAAACATAATACTTTGTATTCAGGACATAAAGTTAATTTCTTTGCCACATTTTTTGCAGTTTTAATTTAGTGCCTTATTGCTAACAGGATGCATGTTTTGGAGTATTTGTATTTTGTACAGGCTTCCTTCTTTTCACTGTTGATTGTTGTGTTACATTCACTGGACTCCCACCAATTAAACTTCATGTACAATTACCATCTAGTTTTATTTATGTATTTGACAGGGACCATGCCAATTAAACACATGGACCAGATTAAAGCTAGATTGCTTATTCTCATCTCCATTCTCTCATTTTACACCATAAATAACCAGATTCACCACAATAAAACGGAGATGATGCAGTTCTTCGGTTTTTCCAGGAGAGGGCCTGAGATGCAACCTTTGTATTGGCAATGGCTGCAGAAACACAGTGGAAACCTGCCGTATTGACCATGACTCCTGCGCCACGGTCATATTCAAGTACCCACTTCGTACGTACTGTATCTATTATCCCCATTCACTAGGCAGGCAGTATACCCTGAGTTTCATCTGTGTATATCCCTTCACTAGGCACTTTACTATGTGTGTAACCCGAGGATCAGTAACCAATCGGTAAAACACTAAATACCTGATCCTTTTGATTGACATCTAAGGAAAACATTTGCTTTATCCAATCAAGAAAATGTGCTAGTTTGTGTCTTCTATATCTGGTGTCTTACCCTGTCTCGCTTCTCTCTCTCCACAGCTATCTTGTACTTCAAGAGATGCATGAAGATGTCAGAATGCTTGATGCTGGGAAGCAACAAGGATATTGATGCCTTTTGCTGCACCACCAACCAATGCAACTGAGAGACACATACTCTGTCTAACATACTATACAGTCCATTTATTGTACTAAGCTGAATATCACTAATCAATGCACATGATTGAAACTGTCAAGAAGTTTGTTCCAAACAGTTTGCATTTAATTATTATTTATGTTTGACATAATTAACCTGTGATTAGCCAGGTGATGGCCTGGAACATGAGCACTGCACTGAGCAAGTTTAGTTTATAGCTGATACATACATAACTAGTTTATAGGCTATATGATGTATTATCCAGTAACACAACGTAAAATATAGACTCCATCCAGCTGTTCTGTTGAGGGTTTGATATCTTAAAATTGTCATTACACACCCTGTCCCGATGTTGAATGTCCCAATGGGGAACAGAGCAGACCTTGGATAACTCTGCATTGTGGAAAGTCACTATTTATCCAGTGGAGCAAATAGCTTCTTAGGAGGTAACTACAACTATTTGAATACAGATCCCAAGAATGACTACTTTTTAAAACTATTTGTATTTTCAAATACACCACAAAATATAATGATTTTCGGCCCAGGTCTGGAACAGTCACTGTTATGTGGCACTGGTCACTGTAAACTTTCTTGTCTTGCGTAATCTCTTCTGAAAATCCAGGAATTCCCAGTCTGATATTCAGATCCAGACCAGAGGACATCTAGGAAATGCTGTGCTAAGGAAGGACAGCTCCACACACATTGAAAGGAAACTTAACCAGGTCAGAGATTCTGTTTGAGTTGTAACCTACCTGCAACTACTTCCCTATTTACTGCTCATAACGACGCACTATAACAGAGCTTCGAAATCGCCACGAGAACAAACAGAAACACTAAAATGCTTAAAAAGTTGTCAGGTGTCACAAATATTTGTCTCAATTAAATTGTGCTACTTGGGTTTCACCATGTCTATCATTATACACATGTGAAGCAGTGGGACAGGACCAACTGTATACATCTGTCACACTACGCGCTCTTTGATGACATATGTTCTATCGTTAAAACGACAGCTCAAAAGACACCTGAAGAGAAGGAAATATGAAAGTGGTGTGTGTTTGTCTCCTTCTCCTGCTGCTGTCTTAAAGCTACGATGAGTCTGCCCAAAAAGAGTACTCTTGTGTTTTACTAGGTATGATAAACTGTCTCACTGAATACTTGCTTGCTTATTAACCAGACTGAACCATTGTGAAATCATTTTTTTCAGCATTGTTTAACATGGAGCGTTCAGTTTAACCAAGCTACTGAACTACACCAGAGATAATGCTGGTCTACTGTATGTCCAGGAGAGGGCCTAAGGTACAAAAAATGTCTTGACAGTGGAGACCACAGCCGAGACACAGGGGAGACCTGCCAAAGCGGGAAAAAAAGGTCTGCACGAGAATCGCTCAAACACTCACTTCGTATTTAGCTCCCTCCTTCACTTGGCCACTTTACCTTGTGCTTCATCGGTGCGACCTACCAAGGTTAAATGATCAGTAAAACACACACAATTTGGAGTAGGAGTGCTGATCCTGGATCAGTTTAGCCTTTTAGATCATAATGAATAAGATTATATGGACACGGAAGACCTATTCCTGGATCAGAACTCTGAAATGCTTTATAAATACAGGCCCAGGTTATGTCTCTTAGATATCTGGTATTTTCAATCCTCTCTCCACAGCTCCCTAAACATTTAAGAGATGCATGCAGATGTCAGAATGCCAGATGTTTGGAGACGAGAGTGAGAGCATTCATGGCTGGTGCTGTCCCTCCAACCTACGCAACTGAGACAACCGTTGACTACCATAGTTGATTCTGTCATTTGGTGTGATGTCTGGCACCGCAAGAGTACCACATATGTAGTCCATTTACCATCTATTACTGTTGTTGTGAAGCAGTTACAAAATGAAAGTTGCTTCGTTCCCCAACAATTTGCATTTGTTTATTGATGTCAGCTTTAACTTGAATGCATGATTCAGTTTGATAAAATAGATGGGCCTATACAGATATCATCTGACTCTTTAGCATGTGATTGGTCAGGTAAGTTGATGGCATAAAATATGAGCACTGAGCAGGACTATTTGCCACCACCCAAGTCTTGAGCTGCTCTGCTGTTACTATAGTGACCAAGTGGGAGAGATCCAGGTGGCATTTCTAGAACACTTCCCATGGCAGCCTGCCGTGTCACAATTCCCAGATCACTACACCATCTTTATCAGGTACTTCACATATAAAGTTGTATTTACATAACAGTGAAAAGACAGTTTATATGAGGACAGCACTGTGTTTATCCTAGAGTTTCACAGACACCTGTGAAGCACAAGAACTCAGATGAGATTATTACATTCTTGTGGTGACATTTACATAACCATTCTATAATACCTGGTAAAGAAAATATCTCGGACTATCCTGTGTTTGGTTATGCAGTGAAGATGAGAGTCTTGGCTATATCTTTCCTTCATCTGATGAGTTCTATTTGTGGTATGTGAGTGAATAGAATGTTCTGGAAATAACTTCAAAAGAACACTGAAACTCTTCCACTCTGTGTTCATGATAATAACATGCTGTATAGTGTTTGTGAACTGTATCAACAACCTAATTGATTCAGTGAATATACAATATACTGACAAATAAGAACACAATATTAAAGTTTACACAAAAAAAAATGTAAACTGAGTTTGTGGTCCGGTGTCGCCCAGACACTCCCAATGACGATGTGTGTGGAGACGTCTCATTTATCACTTGGTTATTGGAATGAATTATTTCAGATCAAATGTGAGAAAGCCACAAATCAAGGTTCCACTCACTCTAATTCCTCCTCTTCCCCAATATCTCTATTGGGGAAAATCATCTACAACATTGCGATCAGTGAAATCTTGTTTTTATATCGTTTGTGTATGTTTGTTGATGTTGGGATTGCATCTGTTTTGTGTCCCATACTCCACCTCTCTCTCCTTGTAACGGTGTCATGTTTCTGAGGATTCAGCAGCAGCAAAGAGTGTGGACATCTCCAGTGAATCGAGGGAGGACTCCTCCACACCCACTGCTGCAAATATGACCTATGTAACCACTAAAGAGAGTGCATTTAAAATGTCTCCTCTCCTCATCCATTTGTTATATCACATGCAGCCTAAAAATAAAATGAATAAATATCTGCATGTTTACACAGTTTGTGGATCTTTTTCTGGGGTTATAGTCTTAGGTTGCAGATGTTTTTTAGGTTGCAGTTTCACACTTCAACTCAGGAAATATTACCACATAATTACAACATGATTTCAGGGCCGATTTGTCAACAGTGAAAAGAAACTGGTACATAATTCATCCACTAGATGTCAACAGAGCTCCGGCTTCCAGCATAGTCCAATAAAAAGAGCGTATGGTTTAGCTGGGCACAGCATAAAGATCACTCCATAGTGACAGACATGCATTATTAATACGCTGAATGAAACTACATTTATCAGTTTCCTACAAAACATTGTGATCATGCATTTGAGATGAATAAAAACAAAATGTATTAATAATTCAAACTCGATACAGATAATGATTATTTGGATGTGTCCCAAAAGGCACCATTTCCCTATATAGAGCATTCATTTTGACCAGGGCTCATAGGGCTCATGCACTACTCTGACCAGGGCCCATAAGGTGAAACGTAGTGCACTGTGTAGGGAATATGGTGCCATTTGGGACTCAGCCCTAGTGTCAAGAGACTCTGTGTAGTGGTGTATTGACTAAAACACCCATGCTGAGAGACAAGCTTTGTCTGTGTCAATAGTATTGATTTATTTCATTACACTCCAATAACCGATCGTTACACCTCCTAGGGAATTGTATGATCGCGCTCCAAATGTGATTGTTGTTTTCTAAATACTAACACAGTCGGGGGAATATTTGTATTTGTAATAAAAGGTTGCCAACGAAAATCCCCCACTCGCACACACACGCACACACACACACACACACACACACACACACACACACACACACACACACACACACACACACACACACACACACAAAAAAACACACACACACACACACACACACACACACACACAAATGTCCATTCCTCCCTTCTCACATAGACACAGGGGTTCCCTGACCCTGGTTTTATGACCCATATTGTAGGGGACACCCCATTGGCAGAGGCTTCCCCCAGTCAGGAAAGGAAACCACCAGAGTTGTGGAAAATACCATTCAGCAGCCTGAAGGAGACTACAGGACCTCACACCAACTAGCTACTTCTTCCACGACATAATTGCAAGGATCCCCTCTCTGCACACACGCATGCATATAAGTACATATTCTTTAACATTTTTTTTAAAGGAGCAGGGGGTATTCCTCCTCTTGAAAGTTGCAGTGTGGTTGGACCAGCAGGTGAATAAAATGTACATGCGTAATTTATTGAGTAACTCTGGCATTGCCTGATATATAGCCTTCGAGTTTAAAAGGGTCATCTGTAGTTGAAACAATAACAAAGTGGCTACCCTGCCTCTGTTTTGGTAAAAATAAAGAGCTCTTGATGCAAGGACTGAAAAAATATAGTTTGAAGTTTATTTTGAGGCTATATAGTGTTTGTTTACATGTACAATGTTTGCACACATTGAAGTAAAACAAGCTTATATTTTTGGTTCTGAGGCATTATAAATGAGGCATTTATAAGTTATGTTCTTCTTATTTTATGAGCCCAAAATGGATGTAGCATCTGTGGATTGCCCCTTTAAGATACAGTCAAACACTGTCACTCAGCGTTGCATGACCAAGGATTTGAGAGGGGCCCCATGCCATTTCTACTAAATACATGATTTCATTTAAACATGCAATTGCGGTCCAAATGACAGAAGACAGAGACTGAGTTACCAAACTCTTCACATTTTACTCTCCGCAATCTCCCTCTGTGTAAACTAAAGCTACTGTGAATGGACAGATTGAACCTGACTCTGGTTCTGAACTGCAGCCAGTGTCAGAAACGCTCCTCACCTGTAGACTAATTATGACACTGTAATTAGTAGACAGCACAGCTGCTGTGATTCCACACAGCTCAGCACAGCTCCACTCTATAAAACCTAACATATAAGAGGTGTGGGCCAGTCATTATCACCCCAGGAGGCTAACGCACCAAGCAGAGACTATTTTTTCAACAAGCATGAGCAAATAATACCAACTACGGGAGGATTCCTTCAATATTTCCTACACGTCATATTCTCTCCTTTCCGTGGGCCAGAAAACAGTGCCAAAACGTGGAGAGATACTTTGTGAGATATGGTAGTGGTTAGTTTTTATAGTTTTGCCCATAAAAATGTTGTTCTCTGCTACCGGTGAAAATGATGGGGATCCCTGGAAGCTGCGTAACTTCCCGCCCCCCCAGATAGGTTTCCATGAGGCAACAAACTTGTTAGTTAGGAAAGTTTCAATGAATGAACAAATGAATTACTTAATGAATAAATTAATGAAAATGAAGGGATGAATCCCAAATAAGACACAACGAATATGTAGAAAATTGGTTTTTCAGTACAGTCAAGGATAACATTTAAGAGATTATGAAGTGATTGTTGCAATTCTATGTTTTTGGGGGGCTCCAGAAAATGCATTGGGCAAGACCATAAACAGGTGTAGTGAGTTGCAGGTGAACAGGAGCTCTGAGGGGTGGCTTCTGTCGATTTTGTTAATGTATAATTACCATGTATCAAAATGCATTCTTCTTTAGAAGCAGGACATTATCATTAAAGATAATACTAGACCTAGTTTTATAATGTGAAGTAAATGAGCCCTTACATTTAGATTGTAATTTTGGAGGCTATTTGGCAATCATCATTTAAAATATGTCAGCAATTAAACAATTTGATGGCATCAGTCCAAACTCATTACACACATCATACCTGAGATCATTTGCCGTTTATGGGAGATGTTTTCCAATGTCAGGCTTGAGCTCAGATCCTGACTCCTCCCTTCGACGTAGAAGTTTCATCAGTTTCCCGTGCTGCATCCACAAACTGTCATAAACCCGTCCCGTCGCGACGAGGGGAAACACGCAAGAGAAAAGTCCTCGACGATGTCATTATTCGAAAGTCGAGGTGTGTTTGCGAGTCTTTGTTTGTGGAGTATCTTGTTCTTGAGTGTCAATGCGAAGACGCGGAAGAAAGACGAGACCCAGTCGACGAACGACATCTACCGAGGGAGATGTGCGTCCAGGTGCCTCAGCTTGCACAGCACGCGCATAGCGACGCTCTCCAAACAATCTCAGGTGGAGGTAAGGCCAAAACAAGCGGGCGAGCAGGCTGCTGTCTTCATGGAATAAAGTCCAAGTTGGATCAAAAGCCGGCAATCCGAATTTTTCTACTGCATTCTATAATATTCCATTTACTTTTTATGCGTAAATGTTTTAATAAACAAGAATGTGCTTGAAATAGACCACCCCTTTAATGAACGTGTTTTTATTTTATGTTTATTTAGTTGATTATTAACGATAACTGAAGTTTTGTTTTGGCCTCATAACTGCTTTAGATTTGGTAAGTTTGCAAGCAAACTAGACACAATATATGGAGACAATTCAGTACCAATGTTCTGACAGGAAACGGACTATACACTGTACTCCTCATTAGAAAGTTCTCTTTAATTAACATGTCCCATTTTTTAAATCTGACTCTGCCTTGAGAAGTGGAGCAACCAACTGGCTGATGGAAAGAGATGGAGGCTTGTTATCCTAATTATGTCCATACCAAGCCCGTCACTACCCATCCAGTCCCAAGCCTACCACACTGTGACTGAGCCACCCATGTCACATGATCAAGTTCATGTCCTCCTCCTCCTTGGATAACATACAGTACATGGAGATAACTTAGCCTTAGCAGTGAACATGCCCAGTTACTCACTATTCAGCCTCAGGATTTGGAAGGATGGCCCCGTGAGAATATCCGCTAGTATACTCCCACATAGTAGGCCTATATAGTTGCCTGAATGAATTGATCCATAGAGAATATGGAATGGGGAACTAGTGAGATTAGCTATGGTTTATTATCATAGGACTGGAACTGTACTGTCATCAGATCATTAGCCACACGGTCAAGCACTCGTGACCTCTCGAAGGGTCAGGATATGACCTTTAACCTGTTTAATCACTACTTCCCCACGGATCATGTAGCAGGGTCAATGTTAGATTGCAAGGGCAGTCCATCTATTCCCTCTGTGATGGAATTCCTGTCATAGATCAAAGATCAAATCTACCCATTGTAGGAGTGGATAGGATACTATGTCATGTCAACCTATAAAATGGCTAATTCTTATTGCCAGACTTGGGTATAGCTACAGTACGCTTCAGCTATACGTTTTCATCAATTCGACACATTGTAATGGACAGATGAACGTGACTAAAATGAAGCATATTGTCTCTGTTGAAAGCAGCCATGGAAATAAATCTTGGTACAGATTGTTGAATCTATCGTAACTTTCCATATTGAAAAGTCCCTTTCTGAGATTTGATGGAGACTTTTTAACATGACATAATCTACCCTGGACGGTGACTTCAAATCATGTTAATGCCACCATCAATCAGGATTAGTAGTGCACTAAATAAGGAATAGGGTGCCATTTGGGATGTAGCCTTACCCTTGATTTCCAGTCTTTCACATGTAATATTTCGGAAACAATTGTCTGACTTGTGAAACTAGTTCTGATTTGCGTCAGAGGTCATATTGTGCTCCATGGAGTCAAAGTGACATAACAAAATGCCCTTATCTGTCCTGACTTTCATGTCTCTTGGGCTGCCATAGCAGCCTTCATAACATGGGTATGCTGAATTGAATGAGTCCCCAATGGTACCCTATTCCCTTCATAGTGCACTACTTTTGACCTGAACCCTATAGGCCCTGTTCAAAAATAGTGCACTATAATGGAAATATGGTTCCATTTGGGATGTAGGCATTCATTGACCTGATAATGACAGAGAAGTCAGATGACTATCTGTCTTTAGCCTTGCCTGCACTGGACACAGCGGTCTTTTTTACCCACAACCACCCATTCCAGACCCTTGTGCCTGCACTGGACAGATGAAGGCTAGGGTGCCTGTGACTGGCCTGCTCGGTCTCCTCAGACATTTGCTCACTAAAGGTCACTTTCACTTTAGGTCACTTTCTTTGCCACTTCAAAAGCCGTGTTGCCAACATGAATGGGTAAACCAATCGTGTTTGTACACTTTCGACTTTTGTTACATTGTAGTTATGACAGTAGTTAAGACTAACTTTTACAGTACTGACTGTCCTCTACTCTCTCCCTAGTAATTACACTACTGACTGCCCTCTACTCTCTCCCTAGTAATTACACTACTGACTGCCCTCTACTCTCTTCTCTCCCTAGTAATTACACTACTGACTGCCCTCTACTCTCTTCTCTCCCTAGTAATTACTCTACTGACTGCCCTCTACTCTCTTCTCTCCCTACAGAACAATGGATCCCTGGGCTGGTGTCAAAATCATAAACAGTGTGCCAAGGTAACGTAGATGTTTACATCCGCACCTTACCTAACATGACAGAAATCACACAAACTGATCTATTTTCAGAGGAAAAACTCTCAGGGAAAGTCAGCAGCTGAACAAATAGTATGATACATCATTGTCATAGTGGTTCTTACACAGTACTCTATTTACCATGCAATGCCATACATCACTGTGTCAGCCAATATACTGCAGCTAGCTATGTACTGTTCATCTGTAGGTCACAGAGCCGACATAATATATGATCGCAACGTATAGCGACAGGTGCTTTAGATGGATGCTTGGCTGTTAAGCTCTCAGTCTCTCCACTTTGTATTTTCATCAAATACATTTCTGTATATCCCTTTCTGGAAGTCATAATTGTCCTTGGGTAATGAGGTCCACTCATTTTTGGTAATGAGGACAGTAACGTTCTCTAACAGCCCTTCGGTATACTATCCCCACAGTGTACTGAAGTGAAGCTGGCATGTAGCTTTTGTGCTCATTCCACAGGCTTCAGTATACTGTAGTATACGAAAATAGAATGGTTTGCACAGTTGTCATATCTCATAATGAAAACAGCAGTCAAATACCATTATGAAAAGTATTATCTCATGTTTTTGATTAATTGAATGTTTTTTTTTTCAATAACACGTTCACACTCGTAGCTATTTATTCTGAAGCCACATTCCTAATTAGTTTTGAAATGTCTTTGTGATGGATTTGTTTACTACAGTATAACACTCTGGCTAGTTGTGTGTTTGTGTCACCATATGGGAGAAAAGCACAACAACACAACGTCTCTCTCTGGGACAGACAGACAGACACACCCCTGGGTTGGCTCGCAGCAGAAACATAGTCAGCCAGCCACTGACCTCTCTTGGTGGTTCCATGAAAACATTTGGCCAACTGCTCAGCAGATTTCTCCAGAACTCCGGAGATAGTTTTCACTCAAACTTTAAACCAGGTCAATCCCTGTAGCGTGATAGCATCCTCCACACTATGTCCATGTAATATAGCCCGGAACCGAAACCGATATGCTCTGTTTTTAATGGTGAAACTGAGCATATCAGTTTGGATACCAGGCTACAGATAATAAAATGTCAGCGCTCTCCTTGTTTTCCTGAAGAGTGACAAAATTTTATTTTATTCACACGAAGAAAGTAATAATGATATTCTATTCTCGTTAAGAAAGAACACAGCCAATTAGAGTTCTCTTCCTCGTAGAATGTTCAATACACGGCAGCTAGTTGCCAAATTAGAGGCTCTGAAGTAGAGATGAAGAATCCATTTATTCCCACGAAGGAGATCTTAATGTCTCTGCGGTCTCACTTTAAAAGTAAACTTGCTTTGCTTTCAGTTCCGTTACGTGTCGCCAATGGTTCTGTATATCACTCGAACTCAACATTAGATTTGATAGGCTGCCCAAGGATTCCAGTCTGAAGTTTAAGGTGTTCCTGAAATGTCACAGCCTACTATGTAAGCTGTACTGTAGTTTCAGCTCAACCACAACATTGGAAGTCAGACCCTCATGTTTTGCAGTATTTGATTACAGGAGACGATTTGTTTTCGCTGCGTAAGCCATCGCATGTCTGCATTTGGTGATTGCTTGCAGCAGTGTTTACGGCTACACTTAAAGTCCACCCACAACGTATCGGAGACAACAACAGTGCTGCCATTTTTTTTTTAAAGCACTCAATGATTACATCCAGTAGAGCTATGATAATGTTTGGTCACAATAGTCCGATCATCCTGTACTTTGCCCATGCACACTCAGCATCACGTTGTCTCCATGGACCTCCCTGGTAACGATGAGTCTGTTAATCCGCCTGTCACTATCTCTTCGAGGCAGGCAGTCAATTAAGGCTACTATAGATGATTACCATAGCCTGACAAAATAGAGTCCGGTCACATCTTCATTTAAAGGCTTAGCAGGGGATGACAGGATCGCTTCAGTGCCTCATTTAGGAGAACCGTGGACAGTCATAATTGCCATGCCGTTACACCGGGCTGCCCGTCAGCCTCTCAGCTCTGCAGATATGAATGCTTAGTTGAAGTCATTATTTTTTTTTATCACCTCACGACAAGCCACGGCTCCTTCAGATTGGCGTTTAGGCAGCACTTGGGAGTCATTAGTGTACTAACTAACACTTACTGGTCTAGCAGTTAGGATGATGTGGCCCTAAGGACTAAAAATAAGGCTGAAATGGCACCCTACTCCATATATAGTGCACTACTTATGAATGCATCTTCCACCACAGACATGACCATGTGAAATAATGAGCAGTGTTAGCACTACAGAGAGGTGGCACGGGCTTGTCCTCTTGAGAAAGACTCTGGAACCCCCTCAAAGCCTGTTCAAGTTGTAGAAACACGAAGGGAGCGACAAATGCGAGGTCTCTTTCCTCCGGGGAGGGTGTCATCTGGGCACTGTATCAAACACTGTTGTGTGCTACAGTACAGCCAGGGCGCCTCCCAAATGGCACCCTTTCCCCTCTTTAGTGTATTTATTTTGACCAGGGCCCATATGGCGCTGGTCAAACGGAGTGCACCGTATAGAGAACAGGGTACCATTTGGGAAGCAGGCTCAGTCTCCCCCAACAGAACAGCAGCGTTATGCACGGTCAGCAGAGAAGTCACTGGGGCTATTATTTACCGTCGTTCACAAAGGAAACGGTTCACTCTTGTCCTACTACATCCTGAAATGGCCATGTGCACTCTGCTGGTGCATTTCCTGTTTTCCCTGGTTCCTTTGTTAAACAGAGCAGGTTTTCCTGTGTTCAAAATGGAGAGTAAGCATTATTGACTTTCAAATGTCTTATCAAATTTATGCCATCAAGGGGTAACACTCCTTTGTCTTTTGCCATCAGTGGAAGAGAGTCCTTAGGTGTTCTGTAAATTCCTAGGCATTCTATCAGAGTCCTAGAGCTCTGCTTTATTTGCGGTCGGTCGCTAGTGGAAAGGATTTGCTTGGTTTGAGTTTGAAATGGGGCGGACAGCGAAGCGTAGCCGAGGCACAATAAGAAAGAGGAGACGAGAGTCTGAGCGTCAGTTGGGATTAGAGGAAGAACCTCCCGTTGGAGACCAGAGAAGGGAGATAAGAGATGACAGGACAGGGACAGTCATAGTACAGCATGGCACTGGGCTATGGCGGGGAGCCGAGGATCTAGACAGCTTTAGACATGGATAACATTGTAGTATGGAGGGACTGTAGGAGAGAGAAAGCAAGGGCAGGGCACTACAGGAGAGTAGAGGGGTAAGAGAGTGCTAGCTGAATGTATGAGCAATGTATGAGCATGTGCTACTGAATTGGAAAGGGTAGAACGTCAGACTTTAGCAGTTTCAGGATGTTCCTTCCATGGAAGTAGCAGTGGAGCCTGGGGCTAGCTCGGCAGGGTCTCCGCATTTCCCCCTCCATAAAGTGGGCACCTCAGCTGCATTTAAACATGTGCCCCCTTCCTTCACATTATTCAGAGTTTCCGACAACTACCAACACTTTCCACCCCTCACACACTTACTCTCACACACACACACACACACACACACACACACACACACACACACACACACACACACACACACACTTGCTCATGTTTTCACAGCAACTGAAGATAAATGTGTTTCCCACTCTCATTCCGACCAAAACGTTGCCCCAGGACAACTCCGATCTTCACGCCTTGAAAACTTTCAACAACGCATTACATGGCTGAGGTTTTCTCTAGAAGGTTGTAGGAGTGTATTGGACTTGCTGTTATACTTGTATCAAGACATAAGTAAGTAGAAAATGATAACCATAAGCATACCGAGTTTATAGACTGAACACAAATATAAACGCAAAAGTGTTGGTCCCGTGTTTCATGAGCTGAAATAAAAGATCCCAGAGATTACCAAGAACAATCCATCCACCAGACGTGGCATATCAATAAACTGATTAAACAGCATGATAATTACAAAAGTACACCTTGTGCTGGGGACAATAAAAGGCCACTCTAAAATGTGCAGTTCTGTCACACAACACAATGCCACACATGTCTGAAGTTGAGGGAGTGTGCAATTGGAATGCTGACTGCAGGAATGTCCACCAGCGCTGTTGCCAGAGAACTGAATGTTCATTTCTCTACCATAAGCCGCCTCCAACGTCTTTTTAGAGAATTTGGCAGTATGTCCAACCGGCCTCACAACCGCAGACCACTTGTAACCACACCAGCCCAGAACCTCCACATCCGGCTTCTTCACCTGCGGGATCGTCTGAGACCAGCCCCCCCGGACAGCTGATGAAACTGAGGAGTATTTCTGTCTGTGATAAAGCCCTTTTTGTGGAGAAAAACTCGTTCTGATTGGCTAGGCCTGGCTCCCAAGTGGGTGGACCTATGCCCTGCCAGGCCCACACATGGCTGTGCCCCTGCCAAGTCATGTGAAGTCTATAGATTAGATTAGGGCCTAATTTATTTATTTTAAATTGACTGATTCCCTTATATGAACTGTAACTCAGAAGAGTGACATCACATATCAAATGGATATTGTTACTGTAATATGGTAACTTTCAAATTACCCCTAGATGCAACATTCCCAACTGCCTTTCCTCCATAGCTACCAGCCACTGTGTTTCATTGCAGCATGAAATTGAAAATATGAATATTCCCCTGGGCAGTCTAACCTGGGTTACTCATGCAGGAAGAGTGTCTCTCGGGGGACAAGGACATTAGTACAGATCTACAAGCCGCTACAGGAAGCACATAGTTAACAAACACACTGTGGAAGAGTGGTGTTCTTTTGATTTTCAAACATCCTATTTAATTCTTGCTTATAATGATGTTCCCCAAATTAAATGTAGGTCCAGCAACCGGCGGTCAAGTTCTTTTAGCTGTTCTCTCCTCAAGAGAGGCAGGAACACCGACAAGGCCACAGATGTCAGATACATACAAAGATTCATCCCAATAATCCTCAAACTGCTAAAGTTTGTGGCAACTGTGGTGAAACGTTTTTACAGTAATAAGCTGCTTCAGAAATCCCCTGTGGTGGCAGGGATGGTGTAGCAAGCCCTTACCTCCACCTCTGTTTCTCTCACCTTCAAAGTGCCTGGAACCCTGCAAGGCCTCCTGGGACCTGAAGAGCCATTGCCGGGAGCTTTGTGAGGTATGATGACCTTTGACAGCCTCCCATTTCGTTAAGTTAGGGGGGAGGAATGCGTTGAGGAGAGGCTTCATGTTGAGAGGCTAAATTAGTAGAGTTCAGTTCAGATTCTCCTCCATAGGAATTTTTTCGTTAAATGTAATCAGACACAGACATCTTTTACCTCTGTGCTTCCTCAATTTCATTACTCAGTCAAAAGTAATCAGAAACTGATCTTTTTCCTACAGTTTCTGCACAGTTTTTCCTATAGTTTTTTTTGGCAATGTTATTTTAGTAGTAAAGCATCTGTGCTTTCTAACACTCTTTTCTCTCTCAATCTTCCACCCCAGCGCTCATTTCCCAAGAAGCACTGGGAGTGTGTGACGAGTTGTGAGTTCCTGCGCTCGGTGGTGGCAGTGAAGCAGGGTGACTGCCCTGCCCCTGAAAAGGCCAGCGGATTCGCGGCGGCGTGCGTGGAGGGATGCGAGGAGGACAGAGAGTGCTCTGCCCAGAAGAAGTGCTGTTCCAACGGCTGTGGGCACACCTGCCAACCTCCCAAGAACCTTTACAAAGGTACAGCAACCTCCAGTACACACAGTAGAAACTACAGTATGTACATTTTTTGTTGGTTGGTTACAACCAATATATTATCTGTCACCAATTTGTGGGCCAATTCAAAGATGAGATTAATAAAAATAAAAAAATACAAATTTTGCTTAGATAATTCACTGATGTCATGTAAGGTTAGAATCTAACTATGTGAAAAATCTGTCGATGTGCCCTTGAGCAAGGCACTTAACCCTAATTGCTCTGGATAAGAACGTCTGCTAAATGACTAAAATTGAATGATCACATGTGACGTTGAAATGACCCACCTCACCCTTCCAGGAGCCCCTCTGAAGCCCAGAAAGGAGCTGAGTTTTAAGGAGCTGAGGTCTGGTCAGATGGAGGTGAGCTGGTCCACCCGATTCAACGTGTCAGCCGAGCCGGTCGTCTACGTGCTCCAGAGGAGGTGGAACTACGGGATCCAACCCAGCGAGGACGCTGCTACACAGTGGGAGGGGGTAGCTCAGGTTAGTCAGCCTTTTTGGGGATGCTTACTTATTGATACTGTATTTAGTTGATTATAAAGGGACAAATGAATGTAATCTACTTAGAATTCAAAGTCTGGCAATGCATTGATTGTGCATGAAGTTAAACAACGCTCTGTCTCTGTTTTACGCTCTCTCTCTCTCACGCTCTCTCTCTCTCTAGACCACGGAGGTGAAAGCGCGGCTGGCTGACATCCGGGCAGGCCGGTGGTACCAGTTCAGAGTGGCAGCAGTGAACGTCCACGGGACCAGAGGGTTCACCACTCCCAGTCGCCACATCCACACCAAGAAAGGTCAGGCAGAGTGTGTTTGTGTGTGTATGTGTGTGTGTCTGCTTGCGTGTGTATGTGAGGCTGGCTTAATCACCCTGGGGTGATATTGCACTGACTGTAATGAAGATGAATACAGACTAATTACATTGGCTTTTGGCCATTTCTGTAGTGCTGTATTGTGCTTTAGCTCCGTAGAGCTGTAATACCTTCCAGTCAATATATGAATATCTTTAAAAGACAGTTACTAAAGCTTCATGTATTTGGCAGCTGTAATGTCATTAACCTTTTTACTGCAGTGGGCTAAATCCGGGTCACACAGATTCTTACTAGTCTTAAACAAACCTACTTTGAAACAAAAGTATACACCTCACACACATAGTTATGGGCTTAAAATAAAGAATCAACTGTACCATGTCAGATACAGAGTTGAACTGTATTACATTTTGAGTTTGTATCCCAATATTACACCTTAAAACACATAAATATAACAAAACGCTTTGACATAGAAACACCGGAAACACTACTGATGTCTACTTCAGACCAATGGCACCTGATTGATTAACGATGTCTTCCCCAGACCCCTCCAGACCCCCTGCCCCATCTGAGCTGAGGATGTCCAACATGACCTTTGGCCCCGGCGGCAGGGCGGTGTCGGTCCGGCTGCGCTGGTCCATCCCCTCAGATCTGGACGTCCCTGTACACCACTACAGGGTGTCCTGGAGCTGGGCCACAGGCAGCACTGGGGCCATAGCACCACCTAAGACCAAGAGGAGGAAGCTGGTCAATGGGGTAAGTCATAGAGTAAGTCCCCTACCCTGACATTTTGGGCCCATGGGATAGGTCAGTCATGTCAATAGAAATGGAATGACGTGCTCTGAGGTGCTTTGGCGGTCTAGTCATTCTACTTCTAAGGTCATAGCCTCTACACTCCTAGAAAAATGGTGCTATCTAGAAACTAAAAGGGTTCTTCGGCTGTCCCCATAGGATAACCCTTTGAAGAACCCTTTTTGGTTCCAGGAACCTGGTACCTGGAACCAAAAAGGGTTCTCCTATGGGGACAGCCGTAGAACCCTTTTGGAACCCTTTTTCTACCCTGACATGTAGGCACTCATTAACATGGGACATTCCCTGGGACAATGTACAGTGGAAGCCTGTTCTTTCTTTCCTCAAGTCACAACAAATGTAATGGAAGGATAAACAATGGCAGTGTGTGTGGCTTTGATGCCATAAACTCTCCAATCGGATGGTGCTTAGTGCGTACACACCAAACCAAGCAATTGTATAGTTGTCGCCTCTGGCAAATGAATCGCAAATCGATGCTATTAAATAGCCAAAATCTGCATTAGCTCATGTCTGTTTTGGAAAATGAACATTTCTGACAAGTTATGCTGTGATTACTGGACATACTTTGTACCTTTTGTTGTGTGGATACAGAGGACACAGAACGGTCTTCCTGACCCAATAACCCCTCTTTCCTGTGTGTGTATCCAGGGGCAGAGCTATGTGGAGCTGGAGAGTCTGCGAGCTAACAGGAGTTACAGTGTGGAGCTACAGGCTATGTCCTATTGGGGACAGACCCCACTGAAAAGTCCCAAAGCCAGCCTGCACTTCAACACACGACACAGTATGTCAACAACAGTCAATGCTTATCAGCTCCCAAATTCTGGGAACATTCTCAAAGTTCCCAGGTTTTTACAGAAATCCCAGTTGGAGGGTTTACAGAATTGAGCAACTCCTATTAAATATTTACCCAGTATATGGAGGTTGGAAGCGTGATAGAATACATGACCAAAAGTCTACTTGTCAAACATCTTATTCCAAAGTTGCTAGGGCTGTTATGGTGACCGTATTACCGCGACTCCGCCGGTCACGAGTCATGACGGCAGTCAAATTCCACAAGACCGTTTATCATGGTAATTAGGCTTCTCCAAGCTCTGATGCTGCTGATGGTCATTAATAGCCTACCAAACTTGCTAACTGCCTGGTACTCAGCATCAATGCAATTGAAATCGAAAATCTAAAACAAACACTTCATGAGAGCCAATGAGCTCATATTGCGCAACATTTCAATAGGCTATGCAGTAGGCTATGCAAAAATAAATAATCATCATTAGAGTCTCATCATGCAGCCTTAGAATGTATTAAAAATCTAAACTTATAGCCCAACGTCTGTATCATAACTAAAATAACTCTAAATGAACATATGAGGGAGGACCTGTTTCGTTAACCGCTCAGCACAGAATAGCCGCATGTGCGCACTCCCTCAAATTGTTTGGAGAAAATATGCTTTCTATTTTATTCAGCTATGTTGAATTGTATTCTTCATACTGTTAAATAATATAAAATAATGCCACGGAATTCTAAGCACATCTTGTCTGCTAAATGAACTAGTGTACTCTAGCCCACAGCCATATGGCACAGACACATGCACGCACGCGCACTATACTTACACATGGATTTAGTACTGTAGATATGTGGATATGTGGTAGTGGTGGAGTAGGGGCCTGGGGGGGAACACAGTGCGTTGTGAAATCTGTGAATGTATAGTAATGTTTTAAAATGGTATGCTTTGGCAGCAGCAAATGGGGATCCATAATAAATACCAATATGGCATGGCCAGATCAGGGCCTAACATAAGGACAACTCAGAGTATGCTATTCTGCTCTTCTGAAATAGACTACAGTTTCTTTAGACTTGTATAAAATAAATATTGACTTTATTGTGATGGTGTAGACTATATTACATGGATTTAGTGGACTTTTTCAAATGTAGATGTTCTAAAGGTCTGAATCAGTGGCTTTTAGGTTGCGTGGAAGCCAGGAGAGGCTAAATGTGTTTGTTAATTAGCGGTCAATTACTGTGAGACCAGCAGTTATTTGCTTGACAATCACCGGCTGACAAAATTTCATGATTGCCACAGTTGAGAAATAAGTATTTGGTCCCCCCTTTGTTGCTATAACAGCCTCCACTCTTCTGGGAAGGCTTTCCACTAGATGATGAAAAATTGCTGCGGGGACTTCAAATCAAATTTGTACTCATTTGATATGCTGCGTGGACTTGCTTCCATTCAGCGGCAAGCGCATTAGTGAGGTCAGGCAACGATCAGGCCTGGTTCACAGTCGGGGTTCTATTCATCCCAAAAGTGTTCGATGGAGTTGAGGTCAGGGCTATGTGCAGGCCAGTCAAGTTCTTCCACACCAATCTTGACAAATCATTTTTTTCCTTTCCCCCCCTTTTTCTCCCCAATTTCGTGGTATCCAGTTGGTAGTCTGTCTTGTCTCATCGCTGCAACTCCCATACAGACTCGGGAGAGGCGAATTTCGAGAGCCGTGTGTGAAACACAACCCAACCAAGCCGTACTGTGTCTTGACACAATGCCCACTTAACCCGTAAGCCAGCCACACCAAAGTGTTGGTGGAAACACCGTACACCTTGCGACCGTGTCAGCGTGCACTGCCGGCCAAACCCTTCCCTAACCCGGACAACGCTGGGCCAAATGTGTGCCACCCCATGGGTCTCTCGGTCGCGGACGGCTGCGACAGAGCCTGTACTCAAATCCAGAATCTCTAGTGGCACAGCTAGCACTGCAATGTGTGCAGTGCCTTAGACCACTGCGCCACTCGGGGGGCCAACAAACCATTTCTGTATGGACCTCGCTTTGTGCAAGGGGTAATTGTCATGCTGAAACAGGAAAAGGTCTTCCCCAAACTGTTGCCACAAAGTTGGACGCACATAATCGTCTAGAATGTCATTGTATGCTGTAGCGTTAGGCTTTCCCTTCACTGGAACTAAGGGGCCTAGCCTGAACCATGAAAAACAGCCACAGACCATTATTCCTCATCCACCAAACTTTGCAGTTGGCTCTATGCATGTGTCCAGGTAGCATTCTCCCGGCATCCGCCAAACCCAGATTCGTCAGTCGGACTGCAAGATGGTGATTTATCACTCCATTACACCACTCCAGCTTGGCATTGTGCATGGTGATCTTAGGCTTGTGTGTGGCTGCTTGGCCATGGAAACCCATTTCATGAAGCTCCCAACTAATAGTTATTGTGCTGACGTTGCTTCCAGAAGCAGTTTGGACCTCGGTATTCAGTGTTGCAACCGAGGACAGACAAGCCCTCTGCGGTTTCGTTCTGTGAGCTTGTATGGCCTACCACTTCACGGCTGAGCCGTTGTTGCTCCTAGACGTTTCCACTTCACAATAACAGCACTTACAGTTGACTGGGGCAGCTCTAGCAGGGCGGAAATTTTACGAACTGACTTGTTAGAAAGGTGGCATCTTATGACAGTGCCACATTGAAAGTCACTGAGCTCTTCAGTAAGACCATTCTACTACCAATGTTTGTCTATGGAGATTGCATGGCGGTGGGCTTAATTTTAGAGATCTGTCTACAACGGGTGTTGCTGAAATAGCTAAATCCACTAATTTGAAAGGGTGTCCACATACTTTGTATATATAGTGTTATGTACATTGTGATCATTGATCATGTCCCTGCTTATAATTAGCTGGGTATCTGGATAGAAAAGGCTGATTGAGGATCTTTTTACTGGAGAATGTGTTTGTTTCCTGTAAATGTGTTTTGCTTTCCGTGTATTGATGTGTATATTGGTGTGTATATTGATGTGTATACAGGGCTGATCTGTGTAAGTAAGGGTAAAGAAGGAAATATATAGTATTTTGTCCATATAGTGTATGTTTGCATCGGATCTAACATTGCTTTGTTCCCATTTTCATTGTTCCACAATCAGGGCAGGAGCAGACGTCTGGCGCCCGCCAGGTCCCCGTCCCCGAGGGCCTTATCCCTGATGTGTTGGATGTGGGCACCCCCTTCTACCAGGACGGCCAGCTGCAGGTCCGGGTCTACTGGCAGAGGAGCACAGGTATGCAGGGGGAGACACAGCCACACACACACACACACACAAAGGCACGCATGTGTGCATGCATGCACGGACGCACACATGCACACACACACAGTCACACGCATCCACACACACACATTTGATTTGGCCTTCGACAAGAACAGCAGTGTTGCTCAGGAAATAATCCTCTAACCACCACCTCCCTATCGTTATGTAAACAGAGAGATTATCGTAAATATACAGGCTGCTTGTGGGTAATTAAACACGAAACAAAAGACTGCTTTCTTACAAGCTGATAAGATGCACAGAAGTACATCCGGAATCCTGTTCATGCAGGAACATGAGCAGAGTAAGCTAGCATTGCATGTGCCCTGGCTACCCACGGCGCACACACACTGGGCTACCCACGGCACACACACTGGGCTACCCACGGCACACACACTGGGCTACCCACGGCACACACACTGGGCTACCCACGGCACACACACTGGGCTACCCACGGCACACACACTGGGCTACCCAGAGCACACACACTGGGCTACCCAGAGCACACACACTGGGCTACCCAGAGCACACACACTGGGCTACCCACGGCACACACACTGGGCTACCCAGAGCACACACACTGGGCTACCCAGAGCACACACACTGGGCTACCCAGAGCACACACACTGGGCTACCCACGGCACACACACTGGGCTACCCACGGCACACACACTGGGCTACCCACGGCACACACACTGGGCTACCCAGAGCACACTCACTGGGCTACCCAAAGAGCCAACTGACGAATGGCTTCTCTTACATTTTGCGTCAAATAATCTGTTCTGTCTGAACAAGTTGAGCTTTATAGAAGTGAACTATTGATTCTTATTTTGAAAGGCCAATGTGTGCTTTGTCACCAATGTTATGCGACAAATCGGCAGTTGATTGAGGATGAATGATTATTGATTTATTCTACTTTCCATCTCTCTCAGATCCCACTGTAGCTCGGTATCGTGTCCAGTGGGTACCAGAGTACTGTGGACACAACCAGACCAAAGGAGTGGACAAGATCATCACACGGGTAACCAGTTTCATTCAGCCATACAACCGATTTTTATGGTGTATCTTCAATTAAGACAAAGGGTATCTATCTCTATTGGAGTTACAGTGTAGGCTGCTCTCATCATATCTGTGTCCGCTGTATTTAACCTCTTATAGGAGGGCTTTGTCAGCCTCCCCGGCCTGCTCTTCTCCTGTAAGTACAGAGTGAACCTCCAGCCACTGGGTACTAAGGGACGTGCCCAGGCAGAAACCACCTTCTTCTACACCCCCTCCTGTGCCACCATCAGGGCCAAGAGCCCCAAACACATATCCTGTCCCGGCCAGGAAGGTGAGACCACTGACCACCCAAAGACGACTTTAGTCAATTTGTCATTAACCCTAGTGACCCTTCAATTCACATGTCCATTGGTGTACCTCTCTATGTTTGAGATAAACTACATTGAAGTCGGACTGTACAGAATCAATGATCTACATATCACCTTGCATCCTAAATAACTAGTCAGTATGTGATCAAGATTTGCAATTCTGCACGTCGCTTTGCTCAAACTGATCCCCTCAAACACTCTGTACGTTTGTCCCATAGGAGCTCCTCCTCCTCCTCCCAAGGTGCTGTCCAAGGCAGAGAACCTGACCGCCTCCTTCATGGCCCACAAGGGTAACGTCACAGCTGTGTTTACATGGGAGGTATCTACGCCACTCCCACCCCAACAGCTCCACGGGTTCCAGGTCACATGGGCAGAAGTGACCTCAGCCAGTCGCCATAACAACCTTCCCAACAGCCTAATCTCACAGTCCCAGATACTACCACCAGTAAGTCCATCAGTATAAACCCAAATAGTGCTGCCCCACTGGGCACAGACGTAAATTCAGCATCTTTGCCACGTTGGTTCAACATAATTTAATTGAAATGACGTGGAAACAACGTCGATTCAACCAGTGTCTCCCCAGTGGGGTGCCACCATAACCGGAAACCCATATCAACACAATGAATTAGCCCACCTTTATGCAACAAATCTGACCATTTGTCTCAGGAAATCAAAATCCCTGCAATAACCAACAAATGTCAAAGTAATCCATCTTCATTTTCACAAATTCCCATGATTTGTTGCGGTTTAAATGCGCAGCGTCACGGCAAAGGGTGGATGTGTAGTAGAGTAAGGTGACCAAAACATCCATATAGGAAAAAGACAACCAGCTCCCCCGTTTCACAGTTAATGAGCCCCTGTATTGCTGTCTTCCCTCTTCTCTCAGGAGCGTAATGTCCTGGTAGTGTCAGGTCTGCAGCTAGCCACCCTCTATAGGTTGGAGATCCAGCTGATTGGAGCCGGAGGAGAGGGTCCTGCCACCACCAAGACTTTTTGCACTCCCACCACCTCACCAGTCCAGCAGCACAGTAAGATCATTGATTGGATTATCTTGCTCTTTTCCAGATGCTAAAAGAGAATTACAATGAGAATACGCACATGCATAACAACTGATAACTGACGTTCTCTTAAATATGGCCAGTTTGATAGGTGATAGAAAATGTCATGTAATTTTTTTTTTTTTTTTAATGTGGTGATTTTGCAGTCTGACTATGGTTGCATATTACTGGAAACTTTAAAAGTCTACCATTAAACTATCATAATTTTGGTAACTTTCAAGGAATGTATGGAATTTTACAAGATCTTTTTGGGTGCCGCCGACTATCACAGGTGTCTGTAATTATCTCTGGCGCTCTGTGTGGCCTCATGTCAAATATATTACAAAAAATCCAACAAGATGATTTTAAAATAGAAAATATAAAGACAAAGCTATAAAACATTATTCTAAATATAAACCAACTTAGTAAATGTATGTGTAATATCCTTTATATTTTTTACACACTTATTTATTTGACGATATCAATATGTTTATGTTGTAAATGTTTGGGGTACAAACTGGTTGTAGTTGTGAAAAAAGACAATAGTTGGAAGAGTTGCTGAGTTAATTGAAAATAATGCCATTGTTGATTTAGATGCTTTTTTTCATTAATGACACTATTTTCTCTTGAACCATGTGGTCTATCCACTAGAAACTCATGGACAATATGGACACAGATATAATAAATGTATACTTTATATATGAATAAAAATATGTTTTTGTTATTCAAGTATAAATCACCAAAGATGCCATAGATTACTTGTTAATTACCATTATTACTGAAGAATCTGGTAACTTTCGTAAATTACCGGTAGCTTTGCAACCCTAACTCTGACCGTATCATTGACTTGTTTGGCCTATCTCAGGACCTAGACTCAGGAACTATCACCAGCACCAGCCCAACATAGAGAGGCACTGACCAGGGCTGACCAGACTGCACAGGACTAACCTCCCAGACTCAGGACACTGGAGAACAGCCACCAACAGAAGAGAGAAGTGTTCTCTTTCAGACACTACTCAGTCATGCCTCTACTGTTGTATGTACAGTCTACCAATCAAAGAAATTGCTAACAAGTAGCCCACCGATACAGTTCACCCAACCCTTCAATGAGGGAATGCTTCTGAATTTTGCATGTGGATATGAGTCGTTATACAGTAGATTAAGATTCCTTAGAAACCTTGGCTTTGCATGTAAAATCCTAGTGTTTCTGGCATTAAATTATTTGTATTACAACCTCCCTGTCTCCGACAAATAGACAATGACTTGTCACTGTTAATTAATACATTTTTAAAATATAAAAGCGACGTTTTTTTACGTTTTAATAGGCTGAAGATGTCATTTTGTGCCCCAACTCATGTACTGTAAATGGTGTACATACAGTTTGTTTATAATTTATTTATGTCTACAGTGGTTTATTTGTATGTATTACTGTACACAGTTGTCTTTGTGTTACTTTTGACTGTGTATGTTCTTTCCAGTTCACCCTTTTGTAAACTGACATACCCTGTATAGAGATGTATAAGTAAATTCCATGTCAAAAAGCATTGTGTCTGTGCATATTTTATACTGTAATGGTTCAAAAGTCCATAGTTATAAACCAGAGAAAATGAACGACCATTGTGTTTCTATTGACATGATGGCTTGTTTGGTGTGCAAACAAAAGGTTAGCTAGTGAAACACAGGTCTCCTGGGAACGTGTGGAAATACAAACACACCACCCGGCAACGCAGTCTGTCAGCGTTCTATACCCATGGTGCATGGCGTCACACTTATCCCCATTCAACCCAACCAACTGGGTCTGTGTTTCTGCCTGTCTAACTACTGTATGTGTGCACATGCTTCTGAATATGACTCTGCTATGGTATCTAGCTCTCATTTATATATACACTGCTCAAAAAAATAAAGGGAACACTTAAACAACACAATGTAACTCCAAGTCAATCACACTTCTGTGAAATCAAACTGTCCACTTAGGAAGCAACACTGATTGACAATACATTTCATATGCTGTTGTGCAAATGGAATAGACAACAGGTGGAAATTATAGGCAATTAGCAATAGGAGTGGTTCTGCAGGTGGTGACCACAGACCACTTCTCAGTTCCCATGTTTCCTGGTTGATGTTTTGGTCACTTTTGAATGCTGCCGTTGCTTTCACTCTAGTGGTAGCATGAGACGGAGCCTACAACCGTGGCTCAGGTAGTGCAGCTCATCCAAGATGGCACATCAATGCGAGCTGTGGCAAGAAGGTTTGCTGTGTCTGTCAGAGTAGTGTCCAGAGCATGGAGGCGCTACCAGGAGACAGGCCAGTACATCAGGAGACGTGGAGGAGGCCGTAGGAGGGCAACAACCCAGCAGCAGGACCGCTACCTCCGCCTTTGTGCAAGGAGGAGCAGGAGGAGCACTGCCAGAGCCCTGAAAAATGACCTCCAGCAGGCCACAAATGTGCATGTGTCAAATGGTCAGAAACAGACTCCATGAGGGTGGTATGAGGGCCCGACGTCCACAGGTAGGGGTTGTGCTTACAGCCCAACACCGTGCAGGACGTTTGGCATTTGCCAGAGAACACCAAGATTGGCAAATTCGCCACTGACGCCCTGTGCTCTTCACAGATGAAAGCAGGGTCACACTGAGCATGTGACAGATGTGACAGATGTGACGCCGTGGAGAACGTTCTGCTGCCTGCAACATCCTCCAGCATGACAGGTTTGGCGGTGGGTCAGTCATGGTGTGGGGTGGCATTTCTTTGGGGGGCCGCACAGCCCTCCATGTGCTCGACAGAGGTAGCCTGACTGCCATTAGGTACAGAGATGGGATCCTCAGACCCCTTGTGAGATCATATGCTGGTGCGGTTGGCCCTGGGTTCCTCCTAATGCAAGACAATGCTAGACCTCATGTGGCTGGAGTGTGTCAGCAGTTCCTGCAAGAGGAAGGCATTGATGCTATGGACTGGCCCGCCCGTTCCCCAGACCTGAATCCAATTGAGCACATCTGGGACATCATGTCTCGCTCCATCCACCAACGCCACGTTGCAACACAGACTGTCCAGGAGCTGGCGGATACTTTAGTCCAGGTCTGGGACGAGATCCCTCAGGAGACCATCCGCCACCTCATCAGGAGCATGCTCAGGCATTGTAGGGAGGTCATACAGGCACGTGGAGGCCACACACACTACTGAGCCTCATTTTGACTTGTTTTAAGGACATTACATCAAAGTTGGATCAGCCTGTAGTGTGGTTTTCCACTTTAATTTTGAGTGTGACTCCAAATCCAGACTTCCATGGGTTGATACATTTGATTTCCATTGATCATTTTTGTGTGATTTTGTTGTCAGCACATTCAACTATGTAAAGAAAAAAGTATTTAATAAGAATATTTCATTCAGATCTAGGATGTGTTATTTTAGTGTTCCCTTTATTTTTTTGAGCAGTGTATTTTACATCTTCGGGGTCCTTAACTTTTTATTTTTAGCCTATGAGAGTTGTTGGTTCAAGCGTTGAAGCCTTCCTTACTGCTCTATATGTTTAATGCTGATTTAATTTGCTGTCTTTAATTTGCTATCATCCAGTTTTTATGCGAGTAAAGTCATGACAGCTGTGATGGAAACAGGTATTTTCTGTAAAATTGTATAGATGCTAACAAATCATTTATTCGTTCGACATGGTGGCATGTTTTTGTTTCGGTCAAATGTATTATATGACAAATGGTGGTGGAAATGCCTTTAATACGCAATTATTGATATAATAGCCATCATATGGAAGTAAACTTGTGGTCCTGCCACTACAATTCAGGAAACCTGGCAGTTTCAATTGAGCTAAAGATGAAATAAATAATGAACTTCACAGGGTGGTGAAAATGCATTGTATGAGCTTGATGCTCCTTTCCAATAAATGTCGAGGGTCTTATTCTGGTGACATGATGATTGACGCTTGACAACCGTTTAGACAAATAAAAACATCCATAATCTCTTCATCTAGACTAGCCTACCTGCAGCGCCTACCCGCACTGTATCTGCGAGCTGTTGGCTACATCGCATGTGCTAAAACCAGAGTAGGCACATTTGCTATTTAACAATGTCAGTGACAAAACTATCCATAGAGTTGAAATGCGATGGAAATACATTGAACACTAGATTTATATTCGGTACATGAAAACTTCAGCTAAAAAGTACATTTTGTGTGCACTATGTCATCACACACTGTTTTTTAAAATCTGCAACAAGTCAGTTTGATGGAAACAACTGGATGGAAAATTGCGCATATTTTCTTTATGCAGATTTGAGAATATTCATATGAGGTTTACATATGAGTTTACATTCCAATTGGATGTAAACCTAGTTTATGGCAGGCAGTGGAGGCTCCTCAGAAGAAATAGGGGAGGACCATCCTCAGTGAATACATTTTTAGATAAAACTATACTAAATACATTCACGTCCCCAAATAATTGATTAAAACATACTGTTTTGCAATGAAGGTCTACAGTAGTTAAACATCACTCTGTGGGGTAGCACCATTGTGTAGTCGGAGGAAAGCTAGCTTCCGTCCTCCTCTTGGTACATTGACTTCAATACAAAACCTAGGAGGCTCTTGGTCCTCACCCCCTTCCATAGATTTACACAGTAATTATGACAACTTCAGGGGGATGTCCTCCAACCCATCAAAGCTCTTGGAGCATGAACTGACATGTTGTCCACCCTATCAAAGGATCAGAGAATGAATATAGTAGTGAAAGCATAAGCTACAGCTAGCTAGCACTGCAGTGCATAACATTTGGTGAGTAGTTGACTCAAAGAGAGAAAGACAATAGTTTAACAGTTTTCAACAAATTCAATAAAGGAGAAGCAAGAGAGAGAGCGTGGAAGAGAGATTTAATCTTTTTATTTCAGTTTCACTTAGCTAGCAAATGCACATGGCTAATTAAGCTTACTCAAACACCCAGCTCAAACAGAGGGATACTATGTTAGCTAGCTGGCTATGACTATTCAACACAACACTGGAACTCTACCAAGTCAATGTAAGCTTTGGTTTGATTAATTTATTGCCACGGGGCCCGCTGGTGTAACTGCTAAACTGTTTACTGACTGTACACTGCATGATTGTAGCGGGTTGACTAACACATTAGTTCTGTTAGCTATGTTGACTAGGATGTTACTTTAGCTAATATGGGGACAAAAATGTAGGCTGTGTGCAGCGGTTTTGATATGATTTGGTTGGAAATGTTTTTTTTCGCATGGTCACATACAGCTGATGTGTACTGCATTGAAGTCCACAAACAAAGGGAAAAGGTGAGAGGAGGAGAGTGCATAGATGCGAGAAGGAATGCAACGTGGCTGCTATGAAAGTGAACTGTGTTTACGTGTGATCAGGGTTGTATTAATTCCACTGATTATGTTGAAAAACGTTTCTTAAACAGAAGCAAATGAAACAGGGCTAAAAATATCTGAATTTGTCCAATAGAAACTCTCGTTTGCAACTGTTGGACTGATGATTACACCCTTGATAAGCTAGATGCAGGCAAGAGTGTGCAAGGCGGTATTGAACGTGTCACTGTCTGTCACCTTTTCGCTCAACCTTTGCGCACCTACGTTGTAAACTTTCATTCATAGGCTAGGTTATAGCAACCTCATGATAGGTATAGGGAAAATTTTAGTATCATGTAGTAGCCTAAACCTATTGATGTTACATTGAACTGGGTGAATGGAATATGAATGACAGTCATCCAATATGCTGTAATAGAAACAAGGCCTCCATCATCGTAAGCGGCACTGACCGCCACTGATGGCAGGTAATGCTGTAAAACACTTGAACAGTAAACGGATGAATGCTCTAGTATACACTGTACTCGGAGACCTGAAAGGCCTTGCTGCAAACATAACCACATCTATCCAGTTCCATCCTTGTTCGGGATTTATGACTGTTTCAAGAGTATGGTCCCTCATGTTTATGACCTTCCCTAGGGAGAGGGGAAGAGAGAGAGAAAGGAGGTAGACACATAGATGGAGAATGGAGGAAAAAGTGAGAACACAGGATATATATCAAAACAGTTTAGAAGGCATGGTTCAAGTATATAAATATATTTCCCATATTTGTTTGACTGTTTTAGCACCTAGCAGCAAATGTCAATATCCTAGCAACTAATTAACTTCAAAATATACCGTACCAGTGTCATGACTCCTACCGAAGGTGGCTCCCCTTCCCGTTCGGGTGGCGCTCGGCGGTCTTCGTCACCGGCCTACTAGCTGCCACTGATTCTTTCCCCCCCCTCCTTGTCTGTTTATTGGTTACACCTGCTGTTTATTTGGTGATTAGCCAGCCGGCCCGCCTGCTCTTTGTGCGGGATTGTTTGTGTGACTAGTGTGCACGTTAGAGGTTAACGTGTTTCCTGTTCGTGGGTTTTTGCTGGACTGTTTTAGTCCCCGTGTTTGGGGCATTTGTTTTTGTGTGCGCCCTGTGTTTTCGTGGGGTGGCTTATGTTCGCCATTTGTGCATTAAATAGCACTATCCTGAACTATCTGCTTCCTGCGCCTGACTTCGTACCCACTACACCCAGATCATTACAACCAGTCAAAGGTTTGTGTACACCTACTCATTCAAGGTTTTTATTTTTTTAATACTATTTTCTACAGTGTAGAATAATAGTGAAGACATCAAAACTACAAAACAATGCATATGGAATCATGTAATAACCAAAAACGTGTTAAACGATTCAAAATAGATTTTAGATTCTTCAAAGTAGCCAACCATTGCCTTGAAAATCGCCAAGAGTGTGCAAAGCTTTCTCTCAACCAGCTTCATGAGGAATGCTTTTCTAATAGTCAAGAAGGAGTTCCCACATATGCTGAGCACTTGTTGGCTGCTTTTTTTTCACTCTGCGGTCCAACTCATCCCAAACCATCTCAATTGGTTTGAGGTCAGGTGATTGTGGAGGCCAGGTCATCTGATGTAGCACTCCATCATTCTCCGTCTTGGTCAAATAGCCCTTACACAGCCTAGAGATGTGTTTTGGGTCATTGTCCTGTTGAAAAACTAAGCACAAACCAGATGGGATGGCATATCGCTGCAGAATGCTGTGTAAGTGTGCCTTGAATTCTAAATCAATCAAAGACAGTGTCACCAGCAGAGCACCATCACACCACCTCCTCCATGCTTCATGTTGGAAACCACACATGCGAAGATCATCCGTTCACCTACTCTGCATTTCACAAAGACACGGCGGTTGGAACCAAACATCTCAAATTTGGACTCATCAGACCAAAGGACAAACTTCCACCAGTCTAATGTCTGTTGCTCGTGTTTGGTGGCCCAAGAAAGTATTTTCTTCTTATTGGTGTACTTTAGTAGTGGTTTCTTTGAAGCAATTCAATCATGAAGGCCTGATACACGCAGTCTCCTCTGAACAGCTGATGTTAAGATGTGTCTGTTACTTGAACTCTGGGAAGCATTTATTTGGGCTGCAATTTCTGAGGCTGGTAACTCTAATGAATGCATTCTCTACAGCAGAGGTAACTTCCTTTCCTGTGGCCGTCCTCATGAGAGCCAGGTTCATCATTGCGCTTGATGGGTTTTGCGAGTGCACTTGAATAAACTTTCAAAGTTCTTCAAATTTTAAGCATTGACTGACCTTCATGTCTTTAAATTATTGATGGACTGTCATTTCTCTTTGCTTATTTGAGCTGTTCTTGCCATAATATGGACTTGGTCTTTTACCAAATAGTGTTATCTTCTGTATACCAATCCTACCTTGTCACAACACAACTGATTGGCTCAAACGCATTAAGAAGGAAAGATATTCCACAAATGAACTTTTAACAAGGCACACCTGTTAATTGAAATGCATTCCAGGTGACTACCTCAAGAAGCTGGTTGAGAGAATGCCAAGAGTGTGCAAAGCTGTCATCAAGGCAAAGAGTAGCTACTTTGATGAATCTCAAAAATAAAATATATTTTGATTTGTTTAACACTTTTGGTTACTACACGATTCCATGTGTGTTATTTCATAGTTTTGATGTCTTCACTACTTTCTACAATGTAGAAAATAGTCAAACTAAAGAAAAACCCTGGAATGAGTAGGTGTGTGTCACGACATCCCCTGAAGTCGGTCCCTCTGCTTGTTCGGGCGGCGTTCGGCGGTCGAAGTCACCGGCCTTCTAGCCATCGCAGATCCACTTTTCATTTTCCATTTGTTTTGTCCTTGTCTTACACACCTGGTTTCAATTCCCCAATTACATGTTCGTTATTTAACCCTCTGTTCCCCCATGTTTGTTTGTGAGTAGTTGTTTGATGTATTTCGGTCCTTTGTGTGGGCTTAGTATTTACTTCATGTAAAATTACTTTTATTACTCATCTCTGCTGTCCTGCCCTCAAATTTGGTATATTTGAGTAAAATTACTTTTATTACTCATCTCTGCTGTCCTGCACCAGCTACACCGCCTTACATTGCGTCCAAACTTTTGACTGGTACTGTACGTTTTACGAACACAATCTATTTTACAATAGTTACATTTAGTTTGTTTTTAGGCCTGTCTTTCCGCTACCCTCAACCCCTCCCATCTATCTCTAAGCACTGTCCATATTGGATTTCCACCCCCCCCAAAACAAATGTACTGTGCTGTGATGCTTCACAATAGTTTTGAACCTTTTTATTCTCATAGTTTCTACAGATTGTAAATTAAAATTAGTTTTTTTCTAAAAGTATTATTATATAAAAGTCGATTGACTATGACTTTTCAAGCCACCCAGTTTTGCTATCTGCAGCATTAGCTCTAGGTAAATGTTGCAATTCTTCAGCCATTCCTGGCCCTGTGACCAAAAACAAGCTACATATGGACAGTACCAAATTGAATGATTGTCACGACTTCCGCCGAAGTCGGTCCCTCTGTCGAGCGGTGTTCGGCGGTTGACATCACCGATCTTCTAGCCATCACTGATCCATTTTTAATTTTCCATTGGTTTTGTCTTGTCTTCCATCACACCTGGTTCCAATCCCATCAATTACATATTGTGTATTTAACCCTCCTTGTCGGTGATTGTATGTTTGTGCTAGTTATGTGTTGGTGCGTGACGGGTTTAGTACCCACTGTTATTATTTTTGTATATTTAGGTTTTTGGAGTTTGTGAGCACTTATTAAACGACTCCGTTTATACCAAGTTCGTTCTCCGGCACCTGACTTCCCTGCCACCAACACTCACCCTTTACAATGATCAAGGTTGTATCCCCCATATACAGTGCCTTCAAAGTATTCACACCCCTTGATTTTTTCCACATTTTGTTAGGTTACAGCCTTATTCTAAAATTTATCAAATTGTTTTTTTTTCCATCATCAATCTACACACAATACCTCATAATGACAATGGAAAAACTGTTAAAAAAAAAAATCTGCTAATTTATTGAAAATAAAAAAATGAAATATCACATTTATATAAGTACTCAGACCCTTCACTCAGTATTTTGTTGAATCACCTTTGGTAGCAATTACAGCCTTGAATCTTCTTGGGTATGATGCTACAAGCTCGATCCTGACTAGTCTCCCAGTCCCTGCCGCTGAAAAACACCTCCACAGCATGCTGCTGCCACCACCATGCTTCACTGTAGGGATGGTGCCAGGTTTCCTCCAGACATGATGCATGGCATTCAGGACAAAGAGTTTCATCAGACCAGAGTATCTTGTTTCACATGGTCTGAGAGTCTTTAGATGCTTTTTGGCAAACTCCAAGCGGGCTGTCAATGTGGCGTCCGTCTGGCCACTCTACCATAAAGTCCTGATTGGTGGAGTGCTGCAGAAATGGTTGTCCCTCTGGAAGTTTCTCCCATTTCCACAGAGGAACTCCAGAGCTCTGTCAGAGTCACCATCGGGTTCTTGGTCACCTCCCTGAGCAAGGCCCTTCTCCCCCGATTGCTCAGTTTGGGCTGGCAGCGAGCTCTGTGAAGAGTCTTGGTGGTTCCAAACTTCTTCCATTTAAGAATTGATGGAGGCCACTGTGTTCTTAGGGACCTTCAATGCTGCAGACATGTTTTGCTACCCTTCCCTAGATCTGTGCCTCGACACAATCCTATCTCGGAGCTCTACAGACAATTACTTCGACCTCATGGCTTTTTTTTCTCTGACATGCACTGTCAACTGTGGGACCTTATATAGACAGCTGGGTGCCTTCCCAAATCATGTCCAATCAATTGCATTTCCTACAGGTGGACTCTAATCAAGTTGTAGAAACATCTCAAGGATGATCAATGGAAACAGGAGTCTCAAAGGATCTGATTACTTATGTAAATTTAAATAAACTGTTTTAGCTTTGTCATTATGGAATATTGTGTGTATGTGTGTAGTTTTATTTTAATTTTTTTATTTAATACATTTTAGAATAAAGCTAATGTAACAAAATGTGGAAAAAGTCAAGTGGTGTGAATACTTCCCGAAGGCACTGTATATAACATTCTATTGGTTGCAAGACCTTTGTATAATAAATTAAATTGGGAAATTCTAAGATTTGAATCTGGCATCGTTTTGCGTATCAATTCACAAACCATGTGCCATGGAATCGGTACATCGAAAATCTCTTCCCAACGACTTTGCAATCTATATGGCACAGCTGTCCTTTTTTTGGTCCTTAAATGAAACTGGTATATATTTTTCTTTATCACAATTTTCTTTAACCAATTTTGGTCTTAAAGGCAGGGCTGACAGAAAAGTTCCTTATTTTTCCCCCTTGCACTTGCCTCTTCCATTTTTGCAGTAATGCTGCAATTAGTTGGTTGTAATTTTGGGTAGAGCAGATATTTTCATATATTTTTGTTAGCTGCATGTGTGACAACTCCATCAGTCCTATTTATGATATACTATACAAAGAGTATACTGTACTTTTTTTATGTGTAGATTTGTTTTTGTTTTAAATTATCAATTAGTATATTTTAGTTTAACCACAATATTTATTGTATTATTTGTTCTGTCGTTTCTGGTGGATTAAACTGAAATTGCAACTAAACTTTCTATGGCTTGTTTTAAAAGTAGTGATATTTTGGAGATTATTTTGTTTGCAATCTCTTACTTTCAGTTATTTGAAATCTGAATAAAGGGAAAGGGCCATTCTTGAACATAGGGTGAGACATTTTTACTAATTTGCTAGCAAACCAGATTGGATTTAAGTATAACTTTTGTTTGACTGATGCCTTTAGTGAGAGGTCTAATGCTTTAATATTTAATCATTTTTGCAGTCTGAATTCATATTCATAATATAAATAGGACCTTTTTATTTTGTCTGGCTTGCCGTTCCAAATCAAATGGAATATTTTTTGCTCATATAATAAAAAAAAAACAGGTCACTAGGTGTAGGCAAGACCATAAGCAGATAGGTAAACTGGAATATAACTAAGGAGTTATTCAGAATGATTTTTCGACAAATAGACAGGTATTTTCCTTTCCATGTGGTAGCAAGATCATTTCTTTCTTTCGGGATATGTATACCGAGTATGTCCACATCCTCGTCAGACCATTTTATTGGTAAACTACATGGTAATGTAAAAGTTGTATTTTCTTGTGATTCAATACAGTACACATTTGGTTTTAATCCAGAGAGATTAGAAAAAGTATCTAGATCCACCCTCATCTTAAATGGCACCGACTGCCACTGATTGGTGTTTAAAATTAAGGTTTCAGCATGAAATATCCTTTATTGATTTTTTTACACACTTTAGTTTTTTGAATATGTCAATATTGTAAATTGTTTTGCCGTAAACTGGTGGCTGTGGTGAAAAAGTCATTATTTGGAAGAGTAACAGAGTTAACTGAAAATAATGCCATTATTGATTAGATCTTTTTTTCATTAATTAGATTATTTTCTCTTTGAACTATTTGATCTATCTACTAGAAATTCATGGACAATATGGACACAAATATAAAAAATATATACTTTATACAGTGGGGAGAACAAGTATTTGATACACTGTCGATTCAGAAGGTTTTCCTACTTAGAAAGCATGTACTGTGAGAGACGGAATCTAAAACAAAAATCCAGAAAATCACATTGTATGATTTTGAAGTAATTAATTTGCATTTTATTGCATGACATAAGTATTTGATACATCAGAAAAGCAGAACTTAATATTTGGTACTGAAACCTTTGTTTGCAATTACAGAGATCATACGTTTCCTGTAGTTCTTGACCAGGTTTGCACACACTGCAGAAGGGATTTTGGCCCACTCCTCCATACAGACCTTCTCCAGATCCTTCGGGTTTTGGGGCTGTTGCTGGGCAATACGGACTTTCAGCTCCCTCCAAAGATTTTATATTGGGTTCAGGTCTGGAGACTGGCTAGGCCACTCCAGGACCTTGAGATGCTTCTTACGGAGCCACTCCTTAGTTGCCCTGGCTGTGTGTTTCGGGTCGTTGTCATGCTGGAAGATCCAGCCACGACCCATCTTCAATGCACTTAATGAGGGAAGGAGGTTGTTGGCCAAGATCTCGTGATACATGGCCCCATCCATCCTCCCCTCAATACGGTGCAGTCGTCCTGTCCCCTTTGCAGAAAAGCATCCCCAAAGAATGATGTTTCCACCTCCATGCTTCACGGTTGGGATGGTGTTCTTGGGGTTGTACTCATCCTTCTTCTTCCTCCAAACACGGCGAGTGGAGTTTAGACCCATAAGCTCTATTTTTGTCTCATCAGACCACATGACCTTGGACCTGCAGGATATTAATCCATGACGGCGTAGTGTGTTACTAATGGTTTTCTTTGAGATTGTGGTCCCAGCTTTCTTCAGGTCATTGACCAGGTCCTGCCGTGTTGTTCTGAGCTGATCCCTCACCTTCCTCATGATCATTGATGCCCCACAAGGTGAGATCTTGCATGGAGCCCCAGACTGAAGGTGATTGACAGTCATCTTGAACGTCTTCCATTTTCTAATAATTGTGCCAACAGTTGTTTCCTTGTCACCATGCTGCTTGCCTATTGTCCTGTAGCCCATCCCAGCCTTGTGCAGGTCTACAATTTAACCCTGATGTCCTTACACAGCTCTCTGGTCTTGGCCATTGTGGAGAGGTTGGAGTATGTTTGATTGAGTGTGTGGACAGGTGTCTTTTATACAGGTAACAAGTTCAAACAGGTGCAGTTAATATAGGTAATGAGTGGAGAACAGGAGGGCTTCTTAAAGAAAAACTCTGTGAGAGCCAGAATTCTTACTGGTTGGTAGGTGATCAAATACTTATGTCATGCAATAAAATGCAAATTAATTACTTAAATCATACAATGTGATTTTCTGGATTTTTGTTTTAGATTCCGTCTCTCACAGTTGAAGTGTACCTATGATAAAAATGACAGACCTCTACATGCTTTGTAAGTAGGAAAACCTGCAAAATTGGCAGTGTATCAAATACCAGTTCTCCCCACTGTATATGAGTATTGTTTTTTTAAGTATAAATGACCAAAGTTACCATACATTGCCATAGATTACCTGGTAATTACCATTATTACCGAAGACACCTTAATTTTGGTAAATTACTAGTAGGTTTGCAATACTAACTCTGCCCTTACTGTTGACTTGTTTGGCCTATCTCAATGTAACCATTCAGGACCAAGACTCAGGAATCATCACCAGCATCAGCCCAACATAGAGAGGCACTGCACAGGACTAACCTCCCAGACTCAGGACACTGAACAGCCACCAACAGAAGAGAGAAGTGTTCTCTTTCAGACACTACTCAGTCATTCCTCTACTGTTGTATGTACACTCTACCAATTAAATAAATTGCTAACAAGTAGCCCACCGATACAGTTCACCCAACCCTTCAATGAGGGAATGCTTCTGAATTTTGCATGTGGATATGAGTCGTTATACAGTAGATTAAGATTCCTTAGAGACCTTGGCTTTGCATGTAAAATCCTAGTGTTTCTGGCATGAAATGATTTGTATTACTATCTCCCTCTCTCCGACAAATAGACAATGACTTGTAAGTGTTAATTAATTGTAAAAAATATTTAAAAAGTGATATTATTTTACCTTTTAATAGGCTGAAAATATTGTGTCCCAACTCTCAGGTACTGTAAATGCTGTACATACATTTTGTAAAAAACGTGTCTACAGTGGTTTATTTGTATGTATTACTGTGTTTGTTCTTTCCAATTCACCCTTTATAAAACTGATATACTCTGTATAGAGATGTTTTAAGTAAAAATAAATTCCATGTCAAGAAGCGTCCTGTCTGTGCATAATGTATCTTATATACTGTATGATTCAAAAGTCCATAGTTATAAACCAGAGAAAATGAACGACCATTGTGTTTCTATTGACATGATGGCTTGTTTGGTGTGCAAACAAAAGGTTAGCTAGTGAAACACAGGTCTCCTGGGGACGTGTGGAAATACAAACACACCACCCGGTAACGCAGTCTGTCAGCGTTCTATACCCATGGTGCATGGCGTCACACTTATTCCCATTCAACCCAACCAACTGGGTCTCTGTGTTTCTGCCTGTCTAAATACAGAATGTGTGCACATGCATCTGAATATGACTGCTATGGTATCTCTCTCTCTCTTGTGCTATCCCTCTCTATTTTATGTCTTTGGGGTCCTTTACCTTTTAATTTTTTATCCCATGAGGGAGTTGTTGGTTCACAGATTGAAGAAAGCCATCCTTGCTGCTCTTTATGCTAATGCAGATATCATTTTCTGTCTATGGCATGTAACGGTATAAAACACTTGTATGAACAGTAAACAGCTGAACACTCTGGTAAACACTGTACTGGGAGTCTATTTAGTATAAGGAATGAATGGCCTTGCTGGGAACATAACCAACTCTATCCAGCTCCATCCTGGTTCAGGATTAATGACTGTTTTAAGACTCTGGTCCCTCTATGCCCCAAACACATTTATGACCTTCCCTAGAGAGACAGAGTGAGAGCAAGAGAGATAAGGCAGAAACATAGAGGGAGCGATGGCAAAAGAGAGGAGGAAGGAAGGAAGGAAGGAAGGAAGGAAGGAAGGAAGGAAGGAAAAAGGGAAAACATGGGATGTACAGTTGAAGTCAGAAGTTTACATACACTTTAGCCAAATACCTTTAAAATCAGTTTTTCACAATTCTTGATATTTAATCCTCGTAAAAATTCCCTGTCCTAGGTCAGTTAGGATCACCACTTTATTTTAAGAATGTGAAATGTCAGAATAATAGTAGAGAGAATTATTTCTTTCAGCTTTTATTTCTTTCATCACATTCCCAGTGGGTCAGAAGCTTACATACACTCAATTAGTATTTGGTAGCATTGCCTTTAAATTGTTTAACTTGGGTCAAACGTTTCGGGTAGCCTTCCACAAGCTTCCCACAATAAGTTGGGTGAATTTTGGCCCATTCCTCCTAACAGAGCTGGTGTAACTGAGTCAGGTTTGTAGGCCTCCTTGCTCGCACACGCTTTTTCAGTTCTACCCACACATTTTCTATAGGATTGAGGTCAGGGCTTTGTGATGGCCACTCCAATATCTTGACTTTGTTATACTTAAGCCATTTTGCCACAACTTTGGAAGTGTGCTTGGGGTCATTGTCCATTTGGAAGACCCATTTGCGACCAAGCTTTAACTTTCTGACTGATGTCTTGAGATGTTGCTTCAATCTATCCACATCATTTTTCTTTCTCATGATGCCATCTATTTTGTGAAGTGCACTAGTCCCTCCTGCAGCAAAGCACCCCCACAACATGATGCTGCCACCCCTGTGCTTCACGGTCGGGATGGTGTTCTTCGGCTTGCAAGCCTCCCCCTTTTTCCTCCAAACATAACGATGGTCATTATGGCCAAACAGTTCTATTTTTGCTTCATCAGACCAGAGGACATTTCTCCAAAAAGTACAATCCTTGTCCCCATGTGCAGTTGCAAACTGTAGTCTGGCTTTTTTATGGCGGTTCTGGAGCAGTGGCTTCTTCCTGTCTGAGCGGCCTTTCAGGTTATGTCGATATAGGACTCGTTTTACTATGGATATAGATACTTTTGTACCTGTTTCCTCCAGGATCTTCACAAGGTCATTTGCTGTTGTTCTGGGATTGATTTGCACTTTTTGCAGCAAAGTACGTTCATCTCTAGGAGACAGAACGCGTCAACTTCCTGAGCAGTATGACGGCTGCATGGTCCCATGGTGTTCATACTTGTGTACTATTGTTTGTACAGATGAACGTGGTACCTTCAGGCATTTGGAAATTGCTCCCAAGGATGAACCAGACTTGTGGAGGTCTACAATTCTTCTTTTGATTTTCCCATAATGTCAAGTAAAGAGGCACTGAGTTTGAAGGTAGGCCTTGAAATACGTCCACAGGTACATCAATTATATCAATAAGCCTCTAAAAGCTCTAGAAGCTTCTAAAGCCATGACATAATTTTCTGGAATTTTCCAAGCTGTTTAAAGGCTCAGTCAACTTAGTGTACAGCAGAGTCAACTTCTGACCCAATGGAATTGTGATACAGTATATTATAAGTGAAATAATCTGTCTGTAAACAATTGTAGGAAGAATTAGTAGATGTCCTAACTGATTTGTCAAAACTATAGTTTGTTAACAAGAAATTTGTGGAGTGGTTGAAAATCGAGTTTTAATGACTCCAACCTAAGTGTATGTAAACTTCCGACTTCAACTGTATATGAAAGTTTAGACGGCAAATAAACATTTTTAAAAGATATTTCACATATTTCTTTAACTATTTTAGCACCTAGAAACTAACTTCAAAATGATAACCGAGCAACAAACTAACTTCAAAATATATATATTTTTTAACTTTGGCGTTATCCTTCAGCTGATACCTCCACCTTTGTCCTCTGTTTTTACCACCATGACACAAACCTGTATCCTCATTGGGGAAAAATCATTCTAAATCATTCTACAAGGTCATCTTTGTGACTGAGGAAATATCCAATGTTGATATGTCAAGCTTATGTTACTGTATGTATTAGTGTTATACTGGTAACTGCCAAAATAATGGAAACATGTGAGTAAACGAGGACTACAAAGCCTATTGAAAGCAGGTGCTTTCACACAGGTGTAGTTCCTGAGTTAAGTAAGCAATTAACATGCCATCATACTTGGGGTCATGTAAAAAAAATGCTGGGCAGGCCATTATTTTTGCAATTATTTTGGGTACCATGGCTATGCCCCCATCCACAGGGAACGAGTGGTCACTAAATGGTTTGATGAGCATGTAAGCAACGTAAACCAAATGCCATGGCTGTCTAAGTCACCAGATCTCCACCCAATTGAAAACTTATGGGAGATTCTGGAGCGGCGCCTTAGACAGTGTTTTACAACCCATCAAGAAAACACCAAATGATGGAATTTCACTTGGAAGAATGGTGTCGCATCCCTCATAGAGTTCCATACAATTGTAGAATCTATACCAAGGTGCATGAAGCTATACTGACTGACTTGTGGTGGCCCAATGCCCTTTTAAGACACTTTATGTTGGTGTTTCCTTTATTTTGGCAGTTACATGTCCACGTTAACGGAGGCTGTTGTCACAAACACAAAATCTTGTGTGGTTTAGAGGAATTTATTCAAACCAATTCCTCAGAGTCACCTTCAAAGCAGCTCTTGTATGTCTTTTTTTAAATGGCCCATGTGAAATGTATGTATAAATTAATGATCTGACACCATACTGAGCTGTGGGATTAGCGTTGGCTGAAAGCAGCATGGTGCCCAGGGAGGAATGCTTTATGTTCCCGTTATGTTTGTTACAGAGAGAGTCATTCATTCCTTTCATTATAAAAAAATGGCTCTATTGAGAGAACGCAACATCTGTTAGGGACTCACTAGGCCTGAAGTGTGAGAGGAGAGGAGGAGGACGGATGCTGCCTCTCTCCTCCCTTGTTCAGGGCATCAGCATGGTCCTCTACCATTGCCTATGTTGGCTGGTTTGGATAACATTATATTATGGGGTAACATAACACCACATAGCATAACATAAGGGTTTACAAATTAATTCATTGTGGCAGATTGATTGTGGCACAATACAGTTGACAACAGTATAAAAATGATTGAATCACATTTTATTTGTCACACGTGCCGAAAACAAGGTGTAGCCCTTACAGTGAAATGCTTACTTACAAGCCTAAATAAACTGATGTAAAAAAGTAAAAGAAAACATTTAGAAAATAGAAAAATAACTACTAATTAAAGAACAACAATAAAATAACAGTAACAGGGCTACAGTATATACAGGGGCTACCGGTACAAAGTCAATGTGAGGGGGCACCGGTTAGTTGAGGAAATGTAGATAATATGTACACTACCGTTCAAAAGTTTGGGGTCACTTAGAAATGTCCTTATTTTTTAAAGAAAAGCAACATTTTTGTCCATTAAAATAACATCAAATTGATCAGAAATACAGTGTAGACATGGTTAATGTTGTAAATGACTATTGTAGCTGGAAACAGATGATTTTTAATGGAATATCTACATAGGCTTACAGAGATCCATTTTCAGCAGCCATCACTCCTGTGTTCCAATGGTATGTTGTGTTAGCTAATCCAAGTTTATAATTTTAAAAGGCTAATTGATCATTAGAAAACCCTTTTGCAATTATGTTAGTACAGCTGAAAACTGTTGTCCTGATTAAAGAAGCAATATAACTGGCTTTTTTTTAGACTAGTTGAGTATCTGGAGCATCAGCATTTGTGGGTTCGATTACAGGCTCAACATGGCCAGAAACGAAGACCTTTCTTCTGAAACTTGTCAGTCTATTCTTGTTCTAAGAAATGAAGGCTATTCCATGCGAGATATTGCCAAGAAACTGAAGATCTGGTACAGCGCTGTGTACTACTCCCTTCACAGAACAGCACAAACTGTCTCTAACCAGAATAGAAAGAGGAGTGGGAGGCCCCGGTGCACAACTGAACAAGAGGACAAGTACATTAGAGTGTCTAGTTTGAGAAACAGATTCCTCACAAGTCCTCAACTGGCAGCTTCATTAAATAGTACCCTCAAGTCTCATGGCTTGGGGGTAGAAGCTATTAAGTAGCCTTTTGGACCTAGACTTGGCGCTCCGGTACAGCTTGCCGTGCGGTAGCGGAGAGAACAGTCTATGACTAGGGTGACTGGAGTCTTTGGCAATTTGACACTCTGGGGGTGTCAAATGGGGGCGTGCTCGGCCCTCCTTTTCCTGTAGTCCACAATCATCTCCTTTGTCTTGATCACGTTGAGAGAGGGGTTGTTATCCTGGCACCACACTGCCAAGTCTCTGACCTCCTCCCTTTAGGCTGTCTCATAGTTGTCAGTGATCAGGCCTACCACTATTGGGTCATCGGCAAACTTAATGATGGTGTTGGAGTCATGCTTGGCCATGCAGTCATGAGTGAACAGGGAGTACAGGAGGGGACTGAGCATGCACCCCTGAGGGGCCTGTCATGCCAAACAATGTCCCCCTCTACGTCACAATGGGATTTGATGAGTTCTAACTTCTGTTGCTAGGGTTGTTGCTAGAACTTGCAACATTCTGACCGGATTACATAATGAACCAAAGTGTCCGTTGCTATGTTGGTTGCTTGGTTACCCTGTAGTGGTCGTGAAGGAAGGAGGACACTGGCAGTTCTAGTTGTATTTCACCTCAGAAGTGCTCCCTCAATCCATGCAAAATTATCACCTCAGAATTGCTCTCCAAAGACTGTGTTTTTGACAGTGACAACCTTCTGACTACCTGCTGCTTCAGAGGCCCAAAATACTTTTTTTATTTAAGCTGTTTTTAGATTGATTTTATATTGACATTGCTAGGTACTTATTTACCTCAGCGATACAGTTTTATTTAGCTAACGTTATCTAAGTTAGCTAGCTAACTGTTATTGCTGCTTTCTGTTAATCTAGCTAGCTAACTTCTTGTAGCTGCTTTCTGTTTGTATGTAGTTTGCACTTTAATGGCATCTCTCGAGGAGATTTTCTTTTATCTTTCCAACCAGGCAAAGTACTATGAAGGCAGCACTGATCTCGACTAGAGGCGCAACATTCATAGGGGGGCAGAGAAATTCACAATTCAGGGTAACGTTAACGTTAAGCTGTTAATTTATGTTACTGTTAGATAACTGGAAGGATTTATGTACAACCATTTAACAACCATTTTTCATCTAGCTAACGTTAGTTGGTCATCTACATGTCGCTAGCTATACATTTAGTTATACTGTATGTCTGTCACATTGAGGTATCTAGCTATAAGTTAACCCTGATCAATCAAATGGATAGGTGTAAACTATTATGGTAACTCCAACTGCCCTTAAATAGGTGTCACTAGATGACAGAGAGAGACCCATACAGAAAGAGAGGGAGGAAGAAAGTGAGAAAGAAAGAGAGAGAAAGTGGTGGGAAGAGAGTGAAAGACAGAGAGATGGAGAGTGAGAGAAACAGAAAGAGAAAAAGAGCAGTGCAATTTTACTTTGACTTTAGTATTACAACAACTCTTGTCTTCCAACTTGTTAGGCAAGCACGTGCACCTACTGGGGAAGGATGGCCAGCAACACAGGAGGGTGATTTTCACTAAGGAGGAGAGGGAGGACGTGCTGACAGAGATGCATGTTGGACATTTAATATGAAATATATTTGCATTTATTTCTGTTATCAATCAAGGTGAGACTGAACATCAACAAGGTGCAGGATAAGCAGAAGGAGAGCTACCAGAGGAAAATCAAGAAGGGGACCAAGTGCTTCGACATACGGGCGAATTACTTGGTTTGGAAGAAGGATGAAGGCGAGACCTGGGAAACCACGCTCCTCTTTCGCTCCTAGCTGGGGTCATCATCCATTAGGGTTATGTAAATATAACAAAATCTCAGATAATAACTATTTGCACACAAAATAACCTGAAGCTAGTTTTAGTTTTCCTAACACTGACATTTTTTCTCTTTATGTCTTCATAATGGTTACCTCGGTAGAAGCCAACAATCTTCTCCAGTTGGAGCAGTTGGACACTTCCAACTATTCCGTCACACTCCTAGTTAGACAATTTTACAATTGATCATGCTCAAGCTCTTCTGCAGGTGCAGCATTCAGAAGTAGGAGGCCTCCTCGCGGTGGGCGGCATCGCCATGATGTCAGCAGTACCAACACTGGCCCAGGGGTTTGTCCAGATAGTCAATCTCAAGGCTAACTACTGGGTCACGGTAAGTAACCTTCGCTGAGAGGTAGGTGATGTTAAGGTGTATGACTCGAGTGGTCATAACACCATCCCAGAGTTTCTCTCACAATTGACAGTTCAGTTGCCTAGTCCTTAACCTCTTCTCCCTAACTATTAATCTTTTGTGTCCAATTCCAAATCAAGTTTTAGGCCAGGGTTGGCATGGAATTGTACATGGGTTTCTAGTTAGTGTTTGCATATCCGGAGGCTCTAGATTTGTGTATGTAATCTGGCAGAAGTCTCCCGGAGTCCATTACACATATGGTGAGTCATCACAATATTACTACACCTATCCAAGCCCCATCAGGTCAAATACTACAAAGATAGAGTAGGGGGTTAAAGGCCTTAATTAAAACCAAAATCCTTCTCTTGGCCTGTACCTTGATGTGGTGAGAGGGCTTCCAACTAAACCAGGCCCATGTTATTGAACCCCTAACTGAGACTGTCTGCCTGTTGGGAACAAGTGACAGGAAGAACTAGCCACAGCACCTGATCGAACATCTCTTGATTCTGCCTCTTTCCTCTCTCCTCATCCTTTAACTCTTTCTCTCCTCTCCCTCCAGATTAAATTCTGTATCTAGGGATGTCTGATTGCCCAACAATCTGACCACTCATCCCATCCCCTCCTCCATCTCATTACATTGTCTAAAGCTACTGTCATTGTCATGTTGTTATTATCCGCTAATAAAGTTTGCTAGCCGTATCATACTGGGCATATAATATGTAAAATACACAGATGAACTAAAAACCACTAGCACTGCAAACACTCAGAACGCAGAGAGCAGCAGTGCTTGGACTTCGCAGTCTCCCACTTCAAGTCCCCCTTCCGAGACTGCCTGTTGAGAACAAGTGACAGGCAGAACCTCCCAACCACACAGCACCCACCCCTTTATTCCACACACCAGAATTAAGTATTTCAGTCTGATTGCAATGTGAGTGTACAAAAAAATGACCTAAAATAACGAAAATAAATTCAATGACACAAATGTACCAAGAAACGATCAAAATGTATGTACTAAAATCTTACATTTTTCCAGGATGGTTTTCACAGCTGGTGGTTTTCACAGGTGGTGGTTTTCACAGGTGGTGGTTTTCACAGCTGGTGGTTTTCACAGGTGTTAATTCCTGTAAGTTTCCTTTGATGGTATGTATTTCTTCCACATTATTCATTGCTGTATCCTAGGACCTACAATAGATACATATATATTCAACCACAATGTTGTACCAATGATCTATGCGAGATAGAACAAAAATGAAACATAATAGAGGACTACTGAAATGATATTATTTCAGTGTAGACAAGGGTAAGGCAGGATAAAATAAAAACATGACAGCCAGACAAGCCAGTGTATGACTCAAACGGATTTGCATACGAATGGAGTGGAAATTAGCTGACTTCGTGATCTGTAAGGTAAGTAACTTTAATGTGTCAAGCAGATTACACGTTTACACATGGATTTCGTGTTGTAATGTTAACAAGGTACCAAAAAGTAGTTAGAATGAATGTTTTCATTTGATTAGCTAAACAAAACTTGTTTAAACAGCGAAATTGTCACAGACATCACAGCCTTGTTTGCATAGCGATGATGAAAAGAACGTCATTTAGGCTGTAATGATCTCCAAAATTCTATTCATTAGGTCATCACCCTGTTGATATAGCAACAGACGGAGGGACGGGGGGGCCGTCAGGAAGTCCAGGATCCAGTTGCAGAGGGATGTGTTTATTCCCAGGGTCCTTAGCTTAGTGATAAGCTTTAAGGGCACTATGGTGTTGAACGCTGAGCTGTAGTCAATGAATAACATTCTCACGTAGGTGTTCCTTTTGTCCAGGTGGGTAAGGGCAGTGTGGAGTGCACCATCTGTGGATCTGTTGGGGCAGTATGCAAATTGGAGTGGGTCTAGGGTTTCTGGGATAATGGTGTTGATGTGAGCCAGCATTTCAAAGCACTTCATGGCTACAGATGTGAGTGCTATGGGTCGGTAGTCATTTAGGCAGGTTACCTTGGTGTTCTTGGGCACAGGCACTATGGTGGTCTGCTTGAAACATGTTGGTATTACAGACTTGGTCAGGGACAGGTTGAAAATGTCAGTGAAGACACTTGCCAATTGGTCAGCGCATGCACAGAGTACACGTCCTGGTAATCCGTCTGGCCCTGCGGCCTTGTGAATATTGACCTATTTAAAGATCTTACTCACATCGGCTACGGAGAGCGTGATCACACAGTCATCTGAAACAGCTGATGCTCTCATGCATACTTCAGTGTTGCTTGCTTCAAAGCGTGCATAGAAGTTATTTAGCTCGTCTGGTATGCTTGTGTCACTGGACAGCTTGCAACTGAGCTTCCATAATAGTTTGCAAGCCCTGCCACATCCGACGAGCATCGGAGCTGGTGTAGTAGGGTTGAATCTTAGTCCTGTATTGATGCTTTGCCTGTTTGATGGTTTGTCGGAGGGCACAGTGGGATTTCTTATAAGCATCCGGGTTAGAGTGAGTGGCGCAGAGGTTTAAGGCACTGCATCTCAGTGCTAAAGGCGTCACTACAGACCCTGGTTCAATTCCAGGCTGTATCACAAATGGCTGTGATTATGAGTCCCATAGGGCGGTGCACAATTGGCCCAGAGCTCTCCTGGTTAGGGTTTGGCGTTGTCCTAGTTAGGGTTTGGCAGGGGTAGGCCGTCATTGTGAATAAGAATTTGTCCTTAACTGACTTCCGCTCCTTGAAATGAAAGCGGCTTCTGGTTGGGGTATGAACGTACAGTCACTGTGGGGACAATGTCATCGATGAAGCCAGTGACTGATGTGGTGTACTTCTCAATGCCATCGGAAGAATCCCGGAACATATTCCAGTCTGTGATAGGAAAACAGTCTTGTAGCTTAGCATCTGCTTCATCTGACAACTTCTGTATTGAGCGAGTTACTGGTACTTCCTGTTTTTGTTTGTATACTTGCTGTAGTGTGTATATTGGTTATATTTTATCCAATACACTATACACTAGAACCTTTCATGTAACTACAAATCATATAGTGTGCAATATTGATCGCACAACACATATAGACAGCAAGTATGCTATCCAAGTGGTTTGTGAGTGAGTGCCTTGCTTGTTGAGTAGTGAGCAGCAAAATGTACAAGGTCAAGCAGGACTAGCAGATTTAATTAGGGATGTTCCTGTTAATTCTAATGAATAAAAAGTCCTTGAAATGGAAGTGTGATTTCCAATGTATCCTAATATGATGTGCTCTGGATTGTAAAGGGGGGTTCCTCTCTCTGTCTCTCCCTCTCTCCCTCTCTCTGTCTCTCCCTCTCTCTTAGAGGACATGCATGATCTGTCGCGATGTGTGCACAATACTGAGATGCTGGAAATTCTAATCTAGAGACACAGCCTGTCAGTAAGGGGGACAGTCCAAGGTCCAGACAGATTATCCCTCTAATAAAAGCAGAGATGATACTGTGGGTTATGTCAGGGAGGTGGTTATGGATGAGAAATGCATTGTGTGTAATTTATGGCATGGTTTATAGCTAATTGTTTTTAAACTCAGCAATAGGGCAACAATGATTTATTGTACATGCAGGAGAAGCACTTTTTTTTATAAAGTACTGGTGTGCACTCATGCATAACGTATAGGGTTTAAACCATTTTCTATGATCACATTTTTACAAGCTCAGCATGGTAACTGCATTTATTACCTGTAGAATGAATAGTAGCTTGAAGAGGTTTATGTACCATGTTGTTATGGAATATGTATGCGGTTAGGAACTACAGGGCAATGGCAACACCCTGTATAACAGTTGTTGGTGTTGGAGATGCTGTGCTTTCTGTAAACCCTGGCTGGGTTGATTAAGTGGGCTGGGAGTAAAATACGTCACCTTCATTCTTCATTGGACCTGCAAGACAATGAAACAGCAGACTTCACCTCAAGGGCATTCTCTGTCTCCCAATGTTTCGAAAACGCTGTGTTGAAGGTCATCAACTCACTCAACTCACTTGTGCTGTATCTTCCATCCTGACAGGGTTTTCTTCTTTTCGAACAAATGGGCACTGCGATCAGCCAAAAGAGAGAGAATGAGAGAGATGAATTACCTCAGAAAGAAAGAGAGAAAGAGAGAGAGAGAGAAGATGGAGAGAGATAGGGATAGAGAGAGAGAGGAATAGAGAGAGGTGGCTTGAGAAAGACAGATTGAGAGAGAAAGGGATAGAAAGCGAGAGAGAGAGAGACAGAGAGCGAGAGAGAGCAAGTGGGGGGGGGGTGATGGCAGCTCTGATAGGTTGATAAAGCACGCATTGACACTTAATCTAAACCAGAGGGGCTGGCAGCAGCAGTTAGAAGTGATGAGGAGTCAAGGTAATACATTACAAATGGACATTCTTCCCGAGCTGCTATGCCAAAAGCAGGGTTTAACACAGGTGTGTAACAGAGGGAAAAATGTATGCAAAAATAGAGAAAAGTACATTGGAACAATACATCAATATCGCATAGGGATGGTTCATCTTACAATGCAAGACGCCAAACAACTAAATAATACAAATATGTATGTAGAGGTATGTATACTCTGCACGATTTAACCTAGCCTTGATTCCCACGTTTCATCAACAATGAGACTTGGAAGGATGGCATCGCGAGACTAGCTTATTAAACCAAATTTCCTCACTCTCTTTGGTCTGCTATGTGTATTAAGCCAGTCATAAATGTCCTTGTGACGGTGACAGTGAGAGCTACGTCACCACTACAGAAGTCTACAGTGCCGGGGTCCAACCACACGACCTAGGCCTCATTGATCTGCATTCCTATTCCCTTAGCAACAAGCCAACAACGCTGCACGTCAATGTTCTAACTGACCAACTCATTGAATAAACATGGATATTGATTGATATGATCTGTTGCACATAAGGGGTATCTGAGCTCCAATTGTCATGTTTATGGGGATTAACATGTCTTTGAGAAAGTGTCAGCACAGTATGTGTAAAGCGTACTCACTGTGACTGTAGAATTAGAGAATAGACCATAGAAATTTGAATAATTCTGTGGCTGTGAGCCTGTGACTGCATTTCTGAGGAGATAGAGTATTTGATGTGGAAAATGAATACTTGAGAATGAAAGTATGACCTGACTTAGGGCTTCCGTCAACACAGACCCTGTTACTATACCCTAACCAAGGAGGAGATGAATCAAAGAGCATGACATTCTATACCGTATTTTCCACCTTCCTCATTAGTGAACTATTAAAAGTGCTATAGCAGTAGGACTGAGAAAACAGCAGCTTGAGTGTTGAAGTGATATCAAAGTTCAGACACACTTGCACGCATACAGGCTCTCACCCACTCTCCCACACACACACACACACACATACACGATTGCGTGCACCAACTCCCCTCAGAATATCCACAGTCTCTTTGAAAAGAGAATATGGCGGTTTCATAATTCTGATTTGTTCTTCATGGCAGATCTCCTGCATGTGATCTTCAGGGATCTATTACTTGGACGCTTCCAACAGTCAGGAAGAGGCCTAGCAGAGGATATTCCCATTGGAAGAGCTGCTTCTAACGCTGATAGATTCAAGCTGACTCCCAAATGGCACTCCTGGTTAAAAGTACTGCACTCTATAGGGAATAGGGTGCCATTTGGGATGGAGCCTCAGCAGAGTAGGTTTCCGAAGAGAGGGCAGCCTGACCCACAGATATTGATAGACTTTAATATCACATAGTATTGCATGATCTCTGGCCTCTCCTCTGCATTTCCATTACGCCTATCAACGTGTAGGTGCTTATAATATGGTAGGTATTGAAACAAAATGGGCAGAGACACTTTACACGTGTAATAATCACTGAATTAGTTGCTGATTGGTATGAATTATGAATCCAACTCCCTCTGCCTCCTATCTGATGGCATCTTCAGAGAATCATTCATTAGTTGCACATAAACAAACCGGGACCTGTTACGGTATTGACAATATAATGACAAACTTGAGTCTCTGCCATGGCCTCAATGGTCGTTGTTTACGTGCCATGACGAGCATTCACATCAATAAGGAAACAAATGGAGTTCTTTGTAAGCGTAGTGGAATAGAGTCAGTGCTGTCCTCAGTAGAGATGAATGATGAAAGAGCTGGGTACCTGGTTTCTCTCCCCTCTCCTTCCTATAACGCTAACGATGTGGTCATACACATCAGATTTGGACGAAGCTTGTGATCCACTGCCAGTTACCTTATTAAACACTAGGCTACAGAGCCTTGCAAAAGTATTCATCCCCCTTGGCGTTTTTCCAATTTTTTTGCATTACAACCTGTAATTTAAATGGATTTTTATTTGGATTTCATGTCATGGACATACAAAAATAGTCCATATTGGTGAAGTGAAATAACATGTTAAAAAAAATTCGAAACAATAAAAAGGGAAAAGTGGTGTGTGCATATTTATTCACCCCCTTTGCTATGAAGCCCCTAAATAATATCTGGTGCAACCAAATAGCTTCAGAAGTCACATTATTAGTTAAATAAAGTCCACCTGTATGCAATCTAAGTGCCACATGATCTGTCACATGATCTCAGTATATACACACCTGTTCTGAAAGGCCCCAGAGTCTGCAACACCACGAAGCAAGGGGCACCACCAAGCAAGCGGCACCATGAAGACCAAGGAGCTCTCCAAACAGGTCAGGGACAAAGATTTTGAGCAGTGACAAAGTGAACAATTAAAAAAATAGCCAAAAAATAAATACATCTGTCAAATCTAGCTAACATGTAGTTCTCGGCATGTACAGTATGTACTGTAGGATGCATTTTATTTTTGGCAGTGAAACGAGGCTACTATGCACAACTATGTGTAACTATAGTAACTATAGTAACTGTAGTAACTGTAGTTATGCATGCTCAAGATTTCAGTTTTTTGGTCTTATTTCACAATAATAAAAAAAAGTGCATCTTCAAAGTGTTGTGTAAATCAAATGATACAAAGCCCCCCCCCAAAAAATCTATTTTAATTCCAGGTTGTAAGGCAATGAAATAGGAAAAATGCCAAGGGGGGTGAATACTTTCACAAGCCCCTGTACTTTACTCTAGATCAGGTATTCCCAAACTGGTGTACGCATACCAATGCCGTCGGGGTTAAGCCAAATAAAAATGTGATTCACGTCTAATAAATGTGTTTTACATTATTTTATGAATTGTTTTCAACAGTCAATTTATATTTTCCAACTGGGCTATACATTTGGGTGAGTTTTTCTCTCTCGCCTGAGTAGCCTCGTTTCACTGCCAAAAATAAAATGCATCCTACAGTACATACATGCCGAGAACTACGTTAGCTAGATTTGACAGATGCTTTTATAATTGTTCACTTTGTCACTGCTCAAAAGCTTTGTTTTACAGTAATAATATCACTGTTGTTAGACGGTCCTAAATACAGTTAATTATGAGTTATTGACAGATATGTCAAGCACCACTGGCTATACGTCAGCACCGGAGGCGTGTGTGTTCATCGATTTCTACATGATGTGCTGTCAGGGATCTGAAGCCTGGCCAGCTCAGTAAATGCCGAATGGATGACAAAGTCATAGTTAGTCACAGTTATAATGAATTATTAACCTACTAACAGTAGAGTGCTGCTGTTAGTTTTAGTTCAGCATGCAGTGGTCTAATAAACATTTATATTGGTTCATCTAGGAAAGTGGGCAGCCCACAGGGTCTTTCAGACAAAGGTGGTGCATTTTGAGAATATACTATAACATGAGAACACTGTTTCAGGATTCCACAGAGTGACGAGCTGTGTCAAACAGATTGTTCTAGGTAGAGAGGAAGATCAGAAATGTGTCTGCCTGCAGTTTTAGTAAAGTCCTGCATTTGTGTGAAATTTAAGTACTTGGACTGCAGACCACAGTGTAAAAAAAAGTCTAGTTGTTTCAATTAAATATTATTAAGTAACTTGGTTCCACAGCCTTTTTTTGTTTACGCAACTTTTCAGTCAAAGTGTTACCCGAACGTAACATTTTTAGTTGGCGCAAACTTAGCTCCAACATGAGAAAACTATAGGCAAAAACGTAAAATGACGTGTTTGCTCAAATCGTCTCATATGTTAATTCAACTAGAAATGATTATTTGGGCATCTTACCAGAAAAAAAGGCTGTGGAATTAGTTACACACAACAGTGGTAATAACAATGTTTCCAACTTAAATATTTTAACCACATGATTACCTGGGGCACATTCATTTAGAGTCATTTATATTCAACATGTCCTCAGCTGGGATTTGTATTCACATCCTCTTGTTTCACAGCACACCAAGCGTCCTGCTATGCCACCATGTCTGTGTCAATAACTGATTTCACCTGTATTGCTACACTTTGCACTTCAAAGTAAATATCCGTTCTGTTAAAAGTACACTCAAGAAAAACTATTTTATTCATCATGGTGATTACCTCTTGGTTATTTCAAAGTTTTGATGTGTTACAACATTTAGATTTTGTGTCAGTGATCTGCACACAACACCCCATTTATGGGTAGCAGGTAGCCTAGTGCTTAAGAACATTGGGCCACTAACCAAAAGATTGCTGGTTCAAATCCCTGAGCTGCTAAGTTGGGAAAAACCTGCTATTATGTCCTTGAGCAAGGTTGTTAACCTTCAACAACAACTGCTCCCTGGATGCTGATGAAGTTGATTAAGACAGCCTCCTTTAATGTCTTTAGTCAATAAGTATTCAACCCTGTTGTTATGGTAAGCTTAAATAACTTCAGGAGTAAAGATTTGCTCCACAAGTCAGATAATACGTGGCATGGACTCACTCTGTGTGCAATAATGGTGTTTAACATGATTTTTAAATGACTACCCCATCTCTGTACACCACACATACAATTATCTGTCAGGGTCCTCAGTCAAGCAGTGAATTTCAAGTATAGATTCAACAACAACGAACAGGGAGGTTTTCCAACGCCTCGCAAATGTTATGGGTATGCTTGTCATCGGAAAGGACTAGGGAGTTTTTTTAGGATAAAAATACATGAAATAGAGCTAAGCACAGGCAATGTCCTAGAGGAAAACCTGGTTCAAACTGCTTTCCAACAGACATTATATTTTTTCTTCCACTTTGACATTACAGAGTATTTTATGTAGATCGTTGACCAAAAAATGACAATTAAATCCATTTTAATCCCACTTTGTAGCACAACAAAATGTGGAAAAGGGATTTGAATACTTTCTGAAGGCACTATAAGTTTGGGCCGACCTTTTTTTTCCTTCAGGTAACACTTAGACTGAAAAATTTGAGTAAACCAAAAAAAGGCTGTGGAACCAGTTACTTAATAATTACTTAGTTGAAACTATTAGATTTGTGGGATTTAAAAAAAAAATGTTTTACAGTGTGCAGGCTGTTGAGGTATTGGAGATGGAAATCAAACTTGTACTTGTTTTCAAATGGAAGTAAGACTGGGAAATCAGTCCTCGCGTTCAGTGGTTAGTTAAGGCTCTGTGTGCCAAAGGTCAAATAGGGTGTGCTTATATTTGTCCTGCTTCACTGCATGTGCAAGCGGGTAACCTGTACGAGTGTGAGGTGTGAAATGGAAATGTGTATTTTTGCATATCCCAACTTCCCCTGAGACACCCTCGGAGAGTGGGGTCATTGCCAGGGATCAGCCATTATTGACCGCGACCCTCGGGCTAAGTGCCTTGCTTAAGGATAGATCGACTGATTTTTTTTACAACTTGTCATTTCAGAGATTCAAAATCGAAACCTTTTGTTTACTGGTCCAACGTTCTAACTGCTGCCAATCGTGGGAGTATTTTGTTAACTTTGTTGTTGAGGTACTAAATGTTAAACCACCAAACTGTTACAATGTTCAATATTTAACAGTTGTGCATGCATTGCGTGTGTGTGTGTGATTGTATGTAGTACTGCTGTGATCCTCATGCACAAGCCTGGTCTGTGCTTCACTGCTAATTTTGTTGACAGTCTATCACACACACACACACACACACACACACACACACACACACACACACACACACACACACACACACACACACACACACACACACACACACACAGCTCTGACAAACAGCTTAAGGCCTTGTGTGACTTTCCCGGCTTCGACCTAAACCCTGCTTGTGAGCGATGAGGTTTAGCCACCCCACTGGGAAAACCACAAAACACTCTCAGATATTTGACTTGACAGCACCAAAAAAACCAACTCTCCAAAATAAATGGCTTCAAATGGCACATCGATAGTTGTTTGCTGTCCACATATCTTGCATTTTGTATCTCCTCGCACCCAATCATGCGTTTGCATTTTGTATCTGCTCGCACCCAATCATGCTTTTACATTTTTTTAAATGCTTTTGTTCTTTATAGTGATGTAAGTACTCATAATTCCAATTAGATTTTATAGAGGCTGTCTGATTCTAGTTCAAATACGGCATAACTGTGAACTAAATCAAACACTAACCATCTGTTGTGGTTGCGGCATGACCGGAGGGCTGCAGACAAATGAAGGCATCAAGTCAAAAGCTTTTCGCTGGCTTGAACATCAAGTGAAACAGACCCTTTTGACTGCGCTGTGAAACCGCTTGAACAGTTTGTCCCTGACTTTTATTCCTATAGTCATGTACATGTCAACAGAAAGACAATTGTTTTCAGTTGCAATCCACTTTGGAAAATGTATGATAAACCCTCAAAAACATTATAGTCTTGTTATTGCTTCAGGGTCAACCAAAGGCAGAGAAACTTAAGAGCATCGGATACCCAATTTATTTTGATAGCTCCAGTATGAATGCCCCAGTATGCCACAGAAGTATGGAAATGACTGTCAGTGGAACAGTATAGTCAGTGGAGTTGCAGGCAACATAAATGAAGGATCATTATAGAAATATAATCAGATATAAATCATTGAATTGAGTTTTTAGAAATGACTCCACCCTATTATTATGTTATTATGTTATTTGTCCCTCTCCTGACACGAGGGATCATTTGAAAGAGATCTCTGCATATTGCTTCTGCTTTCTCTATTTGTGATCAAAGAGGGAGCATGCATGAAAAGATTGTATGTTTTCAATATGGCAACATGTGAGGATGCCAACGATGAGGATTTCTGCAAATGTTTCTTAGTCATGGAGGTGTACTGTATGAGATGACCACAAACACTCTACCTCACCTCTCGGTCTGTCACCACCATGAGTGAGGGATGCCTGAGCTGTCCCTATCCAGGTGTGCTGTCAATGACCAGTATGATAAGATCTCGATGGGGGTAGAGAGAGAGAGAGAAAAAAAAGAGAACAAGCGAGAGATGCACGACCCTAACCATACCCGTGGTCTGTTATCCCTCTGGGTGGCCAGGAAGGACCCCAGAGCCAGGAGGAGGGGCCCTCAGGGGATATGGACACTCTTACAGGTCATCTGTTGTCACTGAGAACCAGTCATGAACCATTCACATATCACAGATCAAACGAAATCTGGCCCAGGCTGATAGGGGAGGCCTGGGGGAAGCCCTGGACCTCACAGGGTGATGAGTGAATGTGTCCCAGACCCAAAGAAATTGAGCTGCATATTGGGAGGATATTGGGGGGAGGGGAATGTCTACAAGCCACATTATGAAGAGTTTGTCTTTGAGTATCAATCAATCACATTTATTTATAAAGCCCTTTTCCCGCAGATGTCACAAAGTGCTATACAGAAACCCAGCCTAAAACCCCAAACAGCAAGCAATGCAGATGTAGAAGCACGTCGAGGAGTGTTTGTCTTTGAAAGAGGCTGGTGAAGCCGACAGAGCTCCATTAGAAGACATAAGCTGACTCAATGGCAAACACTAAATAAATCACTGCATACTGTGGTGAAGTTGTTTTTACACCGGTCTCATTGTAAGATGTCTTGAACTGGAAGATCTGCTGTGCAATGCTGCTCCCTGCTGGAAACATATCCATACCACGTTGAATATCAAAATAAAATACTACAGTGCAAAGCGCACAATGTGCATTTTTTAATAACCACCAATTTAAAAAAAAGTATAATATCATCGATACTACTGTTGTTCACACAAACTCAATAAGAACCAATACAAATGCTCCAATCACTAATTAGCACAGCATCAAAGTGATGTTGTAGTGAATGTGGAATGACTGTTCAGGTTCATCACTCTCCTGATTTACTGTGTTGTCAGACAGCTGGTGTATAATCAGCCTAATTACAGACACTTTTTCTGAGCTGGAACTCGATTCCCCACGGTGCTGTCTTGTCACCATCAGGCCTGTGATTCTGTGAATTATAGTACAATGGGTACACCATAGATAGAACTGGTTTCATCTCTATGGGATGCACATTCTGTGAACAACATACAATGGACACACATTCAGAATGTATACGTCTAACATTGGTGGGAATGCGTTGCACTGCAAATCTATAGGGAAAAGTAGTTGAAAGACGGTCCAACAACGTTCACAGGAGTTTGACTGCATGCACTAAAGAACATATCTGTTGCAGTTCAATATCCACGTGGTCAGGAAAATGTAGGGTTTTACTGAGTAGTGGGTAGGACATGCCTATTAAATGATCAGTTAATAGATTCTAACTTCATCTAGTGTAAACATGCCTATCACGCATATAGAGCCCGACTCAGGGCCCCTTGTTCTGCAATATATGGCTTAGACAACAGATGACAGTATTCATCCATAGGAGACAAGACCTGGGAGAGAGGCGAAACCGAGATGGTTCTCTCCTGGGAATAGGTTGCAGAAATACAGAGAAAATGAAGGGATAAATGGAAAATCCCTTTAACAGATTTGTATTACAAACGTCTGTAAGAAATGAAAAGCCGTGTAACAAACAAACACCCCCCACCATCCCCATCATCTGAATCTCAGCTAGCTTTTCATAAGGGTATATATTCCAATGGAAATATTGTATTACCATTTCCTCAATTGCCAATTTCACATGATGGGAATATTTCCATGAAAAGCAATTGATGTGTTTGTAGTATTTCACCTCTCTCTTCTTTTCAGTCAGTCATGTGCTTCTCCTGTGGAATGCAGCTCAACATCAAAAGACTAATCAGCTTGCCAGCATCAATACCAAAATCTCACCCGAAAGCTCTACATTTTGTCATGAGTATTTAGACTTCAGGGACACTCATCTGCAACCATGCATACTAGTTAACCACTTTGCTGAGGGATTTACAGTGTGAAAAATGTATATTTGACAGACAAAAACAGCACAAGTGTGAATATTCATCATTACTCATATCACAGTGTGATCAAAGAGTCTGTTCTGAGAGTCAACCACGTATAATTAGAATGGGAAGTCATTCTAGAAGTAATAGAATTTAGAAGTCATTCTAATTCTATGGTCAATCCTCTGACCAGTGTGTGAACCAGACTTGACTGACTGTACCATCACAGTTTCCTTTTTCGACAGTATCAAAAAGATAACTGGTCAATGCCTGTAGACCAGTTCAGTTCATCCAACCACAGACAATGATAACATAATCTGGTTCTACAGCATATCTAGGGCATTCCTATTCTGTGCCTCCTATTGATGTATGAAACAGTTATGTCCTATTCTGCTAGAGGGGTAGAGAGGGTCAAGTCAAGAGCATCAAGAACATATGGCTGGGAACTTTGCATTCAAGGCAGGGACAGTGGTCTAAGACACTGCACCTCTGTGCAAGTGCCATCACTACAATCCCTGGTTCAAATCCAGGCTGTATCACATGTGGCTGTGATTTTGAGTTGTGCACAATTGGCCCAGCGTCAGCTGGGGTAGGATGTCATTGTAAATAAGAATTTGTTCTTAACTGACTTGCCTAGTTAAATACACAAATTGTAGGCCTACTAAATAGAGCTATGATGGAACCTCTTGTTTGCAGTGTTCTACTGTAGGCCTATGCCAGAGTAAATTTACAAACAAAAAATTTGTAAAGGTGCAATCTGTAATATACCAGCCTGTGAATTTGTCATTTTAACTAGTGAAATGGAATTATAGATTTTTTTGAAGAATATTGTCTTACCTTATTAATATGATCCACTAGTGTGGTTTTCCTTATGTTCCTGACACAAGGGGTATCTAAACATGTTAAATAAAGATTGGCAGGGATTAAGGCTGCACATTGGTTTGTAGGATTGCACTGTAGAGGGTTGAAATCTACATCATTTTAGTCTTGATTGCACTACATTTAGGCAGCACACAGGTCACCTAAAATATTTGGATAAACCATAATCCAATGAGGCTGCTTCATTCATAGTCACATGACAGTTGACAAAAAAACGTACCTCTTGTTTCGAGCGAAAACATTTCGAGTAATGCATATCCACAAAGGTAGGATTTGAACGAGTTGGCAACAATATAGTTTACACCAGGGATCATCAACTAGATTCAGACGATTTCTTTTTCTTGAGTGGATGGTCAGGTTGCCGGTGTTGTGTCGAAAATCTCCCCCCGGTCAGAATTCCCTCCCCATTCGCGTTCTTCATTGCTGCGACTTGCTTGCTAGATAATTTCTATACTGTAGATTGATAGCAAGAAGCCCAGACAGATATAACATTTGCCTAAAACACAATACTTTCAAACCTTGCTTACAATTGTATACAATCACATACATATCTCTTATGGGTGGGAATACTGTACTTCGGAGCAGATTTCCAAAATTAAAATGTTTTTTTTTTATAAAGTATTTTATGTCCAAATAAAATCACCCGCGTTCCGCTAGTTGGAGAACCCTGGCCTAAACTGTAACGTTAGCGGTCTATGATTTCGCAGGCGCTCTAGAGACACTCCAGTAGGACTCTAAAATGGCTATTTAAATGCTTATGGTACTAGCCCTTAAAAATGCAGTAAAATTTCAAACAATGAAAATGTAAGGAGACAAAAAAAGACAAGAACTGCGGGGCAAATCTGATTAGCAAACCAAATAGTCCTGTAGCAGTAAACACATGAAATCTATACATATGTACACCTGATTTACAGGTCAACCCTTTGCTATGAGACTCGAAATGTAGCTCAGGTGCATCCTGTTTCCATTGATCTTCCTTGAGATGTTTCTACAACTTGATTGGAATCCACCTTTGGAAAATTCAATTGATTGGACATGATTTGGAAAAGTACACACCTGTAAGGTCCCACAGTTGACAGTGCATGTCAGAGAAAAAAACAAGCCATGAGGGCGAAGTAATTGTCCGTAGAGCTCCAAGACAGGATTGTGTCGAGGCACAATTCTGGGGAAGGGTACCAAAACATTTCTGCAGTATTGAAGGTCCCCAAGAACACAGTGGCCTCCATCATTCTTAAATGGAAGAAGTTTGCAACCACCAAGACTCTTCCTAAAGCTGGCCGCCGACCAAACTGAGCAATCGGGGTAGAAGGGCCTTGGTCAGGGAGGTGACCAAGAACCCGATGGTCACTCTAACAGAGCTCCGGAGTTCCTCTGTGGAGATGGGAGAATCTTCCAGAGGGACAACCATTTCTGCAGCACTCCACCAATCAGGTCTTTATGGTAGAGTGGCCAGATGGAAGCCACTCCTCAGTAAAAGGCACATGACAGCCAGCTTGGAGTTTGCCAAAAGGCACCTAAAGACTATCAGACCATGAGAAACAAGGGAACCTGGCACCATCCCCACGGTGAAGCATGGTGGTGACAGCATCATGCTGTGGGGATGTTTTTCAGCAGCAGGGACTGAGAGTTTAGTTAGGATTGAGGGAAAGATTATGGAGCAAAGTACAGAGAGATCCTTGATGAAAACCTGCTCTCAGGACCTCACCTTCCAACAGGACAGCAATCCTAAGCACATAGCCAAGACAATGCAGGAGTGGCTTCGGGACAAGTCTTGAATGTCCTTGAGTGGCCCAGCCAGAGCCCGGACTTGAACCTGTTCAAACATCTCTGGAGAGACCTGAAAATAGCTGAGCAGTGACGTTCCCCTCCAACTTGACAGAGGTTGAGAGGATCTGCCGAGAAGAATGGGAGAAACTCACTAAATATAGGTGTCCCAAGCTTGTAGCGTGATACCCAAGAAGTCTTGAGGCTGTAATCGCTGACAAAGGTGCTTCAACAAAGTACTAGGGTAAAGGGTCTGAATACTTATGTGATATTTTTGTATTTTATTTTTTATACATTTGTAAAAAATAAAAATAAAAAATTTACCAATTTTAGAATAAGGGGTCTGGATACTTTCCGAATGGAATATAAGTAAGCTCTGTCAAGAATCCAGTGTATAAATAAATATACTCTGTGTATAAACAGTGTCACTGAAATACAATGTACAGTAGGAGAAATGTAATATTATGATGTGCTACGTCGGTGATAAAGTATTTAAATAGACAGTGTGAAACCAGTGGTTCTGTGTGTGTGTGTGTGTGTGTGTGCGCGCGCGCATCACTTGGTAGACGGCTAGTGATGACTGTTCAACAGTCTGATGGCCTAGTAATAGAAGCAGTTTTTTAGAGTCTCTGTCTTAGCTTTGATGCCCCTGTACTGTCTGTCTGTCGGACGGTAGCCGACAGAACAGTCCGTGGCTCGGATGGCTACGGTCCTTAATGATCTTATTGGCCTTTACTTTGACACCGGGTGCCTTAGATGTCCTGGAGGGCAAGCAGCGTGCCCGTGGTAATGCGTTGGACTGCCCGCACTACCTTCTGGAGAATTGCAGTTGAGGGCAGAGCAGTTACCCTACCAGGTGGTGATGCAGCCCAACAGAATGCTCACAATGGTGCATCTGTAGAAGTTTGTGAGGGTCTTAGGGGCCCTGCCAAATTTCTTCAGCCACCACGATGTCGGTGTGCCGAGACCATTTCAGGTCCTCAGTGATGTACATCCCAAGGAACTTGAAGCGTGTGACCCTATCCAATCTTCTCGTGTTGCCTCTGTCTTTGCTTCTCCAGTGTTACCTTGAAAAATGAGGTCTCCATGGATCCCATGCTGTCTAGATCTACTGTTGTTGTTTGACGTGTGCTATGCCTTGAATGATGACAAAAGGCCGCATTTTGTCCTGATTTATGGTCGATGACCTGGCGATTGTAGACAGTGGGAACACAACCTTGCGCTAAGTTACAGTGATATAAACTGCAACAGGCTTCTTTATGTTCTTTCCCATGTTTCTTAGCATGTCTTTCCTGCATTACATATATACTTCTCATTTGTAGTTGTGATTCCAAACAAAAATGTACATCCTCGGAAGACAACATTCGATTCTATTCTTTTTTATTCTGACTTCTAATTCTTGCTGTGCTCTGTGCTCACCTTTTTAAAACACGACTAAAACGTATCTTTCCAGATGATGAGCCCAGCTGGGTGGTAATGTGTTGTGTTGTTGTGTCTGCAGGACCCCCAACATCGACATGCTGGCTCAGGAGGGGCTGAGGCTGACGCGGCACATCGCTGCGGCCCCCCTCTGTACGCCCAGCAGGGCAGCCTTCCTGACGGGCTGATACCCGATACGATCCGGTGAGGCGAGTCATAAACAACAAATCAAATGTTATAAGTCACATGCGCCGAACGGGCGTAGACTTTACTGTGAAATAGTCAAAATAGTAACACAATAGCAATAAAATATACTACAACAACAACAACAAGAGCTCAATGTGTAGCCTATCCTGGGGTTTGACACAAAGCTTTGCCTAGTACTATAATTTGATCACTTAACAGATCACTAGCTAGTATTGATAGGCCTAACTAGTATTCTGTGTTAGGGATGCATTAGTTAGGCTATGTGGAGAGAACAGTTCATAGAACAGGATAACTAGCATGTTGACCACAATGCAGCAGGTTGAATAGTACATCATCATTCCACTGTATAATTTTATACTTTGTTACTCTCCCCACTTTGTGATTTCACATCAGTTTTTGATCCTATTTTTATCTTGGGACAGTTAGGGGGTGTATATCATCTCTGCTGCATCTGGCGGTCTTCCCAAAGAAGAAGTCACCTTTGCCAAGGTCGCCAAACGGCAGGGCTACGAGACTGTTCTCTCCTTTGTTACTATTCAAGCGTCTTTAGGTCCATGAAAAACTCTACATATAACCCATTTATTATCGTCATGAGTATGTATCAATACACATTGGGAATAGGGAACACGCAGAAGCAGTGGCAGTTCATTTGATTGGTTGCAGCGATGTGTCTGTTTTGTTGTTTGAAGGGTTTTTTCAATTCTGACTGTATCAGCTACATGATTGATTTGAACTGTATAACAGCTTTCGTACTCGTTATTGGCTTCTCAATGGTTGCACAGACAAAGTACATTTACATGTGAGTTGACATTCAACATCTTTGATATGCAACATGCCTCACAGGCTTTTCAGTAACCCGTGTTGACATATTATTACATGTAATCCTTTTCATCATCAGCCTTTTTCCTCCACTGCTTGACACACGTTATGTGTTGTCTTTCAAGGTCGTTGTTCTTTGAAGATGCCTTAAAGTTGCCAGTTTATGTGGTCCATCAACTGCCCCTTCTCTCCACTGTAGGAAAATGGCACCGTGGTCTTAACTGTGAGAGGAACGACGACTACTGTCACCACCCCAGTGCTCACGGCTTCCACCACTTCTACGGTATAACCCTGACCAAACTACGTGACTGTCAGCCCGGCCGCAGCTCCATCTTTACCAATGTCCAAGCACACACACCCTTCAAGGTGATGTACAGTGTACAATACATGTCAAGGAGGTACACTGTTTTGGTTGAACCTTTTAAAATGGTTGGGAGCGTGTGTAGAGTGTCTTCTCCATCTGCATTGCTTGCTGTTTGGGGTTTCTGTAATAGCACTTTGTGACATCTGCTGATGTAAAAAGGTCTTTCTAAATACATTAGATTTGTCTACTCTCCATTAGTCAGCACCTCTACGGCCGCTTTGGGGTGTGCTTCAGCTCGTGCTTTTTACTACAGTGTTGCGTTGAGTATTTGAACTTTTATTTATGTATCCTGGTATAGCATGCGGTCACGGATCTGTTTCTGCTCTTGCCAACTCCATTGCTGTCATTGTCAAGCCAAACACAGTGATAAGGAGTTGGCATGATGGCATAAACAGACTGGTAGCCGGACTAGTTTTAATGTCGTTTGTTGTATGTAGTTTGTTTGACCTTTTAGCGAACAAAGAAAGTTGTCCCTCAGGGATATAGGATAGTACATATTCTCAACTCTACCCTACAAGACCCTGGGAGTGGGTGTGGCTACCGTGACCTTCCTGCATGCGCGGGGCGTGGTCACCGCGTGGAGGAAGCTGGTGCTGAGGGTGGTGGCCATCTATGGTACGTTCGTTGCCAACTTCCCCGACTTCAGCTGCTTTCTGATGAGGAACCGGGAGGTGGACGAGCAGCCGTATGTCTCAGAGAACCTGACCCAGAGAATGACAGACGAAGTGTTGAGTTTTTTAAATGTATATTTCCCCTACTACATGATAGATTGAGACAGAATAGAAGCCAAATCAAGTGTTTGTGTGTGCGTGAGTGTGTTTGATTATTGTTTATTTATGTCTTGTGTGTGGGACGAAACTCTAAAGGGCATGTCAGGAAAGCGTGTGTAAAAGGTTGGTGACCTAGTTGACTGTGTCTGTAAAATGAAAGCATACTGTACACGGTAGTTTCCATTGTTGTCATACAATTCTTTTCTTCCATTTACACCGTGTGTGTTTACTATTTTGACAGGAACTCTGCACCCTTCCTGTTGTTCTTCTCCTTCATCCAAGTGCACACGGCCATGTTTGCATCGCCAGCCTTTCAGGGGACCAGTCAGCACGATATCTATGGAAACGCAATCCAGGAAGTAGACTGGAGTGTAGGTAAGACTTGATAATATACTCTATATTGCTGTATGGCTTTCTTTTTTTTATGTCCAATAAGTTATAAGGTTGCAAGATTTGAAATGTCCACACTAATTATATTTAAAAGGTTGGAAGATTTGATTGGATTTGACCTATTATGTCCTGTTTCATAACATCTGTTCGTAGGTCAGCTCATGCAGACTCTGGACCGGTTGAACCTGAGGGAGAACACACTGGTTTACCTGACCTCAGACCAGCTGGCGCACCTTGAGGAGATCACAGTCCGGGGGGAGGTGCACAGAGGCTGGAATGGCATATAGAAAGGTACAGTCTGTAACAGCTTCAAAAGAACAGGTCAACAGGCCGAACAGCCAGATGTCAAATTTTCGGTTAAAACAATATTTTTTGTTAATAGGTTACTTTTTTTTTATAGGAGTAAAAATACTCAACCTAAGAAGTGCAGGTGCAGAGAGGCTTTAGTTTGCATCTGCGGTGGTTTAGTAGGGTATATTAATAGGAATGTAAATGGGAAGTCAGAACCAGTCAATGTATAGAATAGAATAGTAGATTACTAGATAAATTGCTCAGATGATCTAAATGTCCTCATGCATAAGAGACGAGGCGTTTCCATGAAAGGTTCTGGTAAGCCTTATATTTCAGTCGAGTGATAAAGGACCATATTCTCAGTCCTCAGAAAGTGCTTCGATCTGTCTCTGAGCAGTAGGGAAATCCACCAACTGGGAAGGGAGGGATCCAAGTTCCAGTCCTGCTCCGTTGGACTGGGATGTTACCTGCAGGGAAAGACATTGATGAACCCACCAGCAACGTGGACATCTTCCCTGCTGTGGTGAAGCTAGCCGGAGGGACGGCACTGGGGGACAGGTGAGTGCTGTGAAATTGCTGAGGTCTGAGGGGCATTGTTTGTTCAAGTACTTCTATTCCTATGGTTAAGTCCAAAGCACTAGAAGGGTTTTCTAGCAGCCTCGTCTGTCAGTCAAAACTACAGCGTTTGGAATCTAGGTCACCATAGAAATGATATGCACTCTCAGTGCTCTGAATCACCCCCTAACTAGAGACATTATATTCACAATAGGTGTCAAAAGGGACCCGCTAGAAAAAATCTCAGCTAATGAAAAAACGGATCAGGCTGATCTAAACCTTTGATCAAAGGTTTTCAAGGGCCTTTGAGGTCTCTCTGCCTACGCAAAGGATCATTCCTACAGCATGCTCCATTTCTGTGTCTCAGAGATAATTTATTGTGTGTGTTTGTGTGTGTCTTCTCTTCCTAGAGTGATAGACGGTCATGACCTCATACCCCTGCTGCAGGGGAAAGTTGAGAGATCAAAGCAAGAGTTTCTCTTCCATTACTGTAACGCCTACCTCAACGTTGTCAGGTGGCAGCCTCCCAACAGTAAGTCCACATTTCCAATGTAATAGTTTTAAGAATGCAATTTAATTACTGTAACAGTGCTGCTAATTATGATTAAGAATTCCAATGTTTTTTGTAAGCAAGTTAACCTGTCTAGGACTGGGGTTAGGGTTAGCGGAACCCCCCGCAACAGCCAGTGAAGGTGCAGGGCGCCAAATTCAAAACAACAAAAATCTCGTAATTAAAATTCCTCAAGCATACAAGTATTTTACACCATTTTAAAGATAAAATTCTCGTTAATCCAGCCACAGTGTCTGATTTCAAAAAGGATTTACAGCGAAAGCACCGCAAACAATTATGTTAGGTCACCACCAAGCCACAGAAAAACACAGCCATTTTTCTAGCCAAAGAGAGAGTCAAAAAAGCAGAAATAGAGATAAAATGAATCACTAACCTTTGATGATCTCCGTCAGATGACATTCATAGGACTTCATGTTACACAATACATGTATATTGTATACATGTAAGTTCATATTTATATAAAAAAATCTGAGTTTACATTGGCGCGTTACGTTCAGTAGTTCTAAAACATGCGGTGATTGTGCAGAGAGCCACATCAAATTACAGAAATACTCATAATAAACATTGATAAAGATACGACTATTATACAGTGGGGCAAAAAAGTATTTAGTCAGCCAGCAATTGTGCAAGTTCTCCCACTTAAAAAGATGAGAGGCCTGTAATTTTCATCATAGGTACACTTCAACTATGACAGACAAAATAAGAAAAAACAATCCGGAAAATCACATTGTAGGATTTTTAATGAATTTATTTGCAAATTATGGTGGAAAAAGTATCTTTTTGCCCCACTGTACATGGAACTTCAGATAAACTTATCCTTAATGCAACCGCTGTGTCAGATTTGTAAAAAACGGAGAAAGCAAACCATGCAATAATCTGAGTACAGCCTTTAGACAACAAATTAGCCAAAAAGATACCCGCCATATTGGGTAGTCAACATTACTCGGAAATAGCATTTTAAATATTCACTTCCCTTTGATGATCTTCATAAGAATGCACTCTCAGGAATCCCAGTTCCACCATAAATGTTTGATTTGTTCGATAATGTCCATTAGTTATGTCCAACTATCTTCTTTTGTTAGGGTGTTTGGTAAACAAATCCAAAAGCGTGTTCAGGTCGCGCCGAACATCGGACGAAAAGTTTAAAAAAGTTCCGTTACAGCCCGTAGAAACATGCCAAACTAAGTATGGAATTAATCTTTAGGATGTTTTAAACATAGAACTTCATTAATGTTTCAACCGGACAATTCCTTTGTCTGTACAAATGAAGTGGAACGTAGCTACCTTTCACGTGAGCGCGCCAAACCGAGTCTGTGCCTCTCTGCCAGACCACTCACTCAAAGAGCTCTTATGAGCCCCTCCTTTAGAGTAGAATCCTCAAAACAGGTTCTAAATACTGTTGACATCTAGTGGAAGCCTTGGGAAGTGAAACATAACTAATATCCCACTGTATCTTCAATGGGCGCTGAGTTGAAAAACTTCAAACCTCAGATTTTTCCTGGTTGGATTTTTTTCTCAGGTTTTTGCCTGCCATATGAGTTCTGTTGTACTCACAGACATCAACAGTTTTAGAAACTTCAGAGTGTTTTCTATCCAAATGTACTAATTATATCCAAGCTGATTATATCCAAGGTACCCAATACTGCCCCCTACCCCAAAGAAGTTCACTTGAAAAGTAAACTACTATGGTGGTTGTAATTCATTGTAAATCTTTAAGGTTATTCAAAATGGAAGTTGTTCTTTTTCACTCCGGACTTCTACCCCGAGAACGGGACAGCCTGCATGCATACCCATGCCTGTTTCTGCACCGCATCCTACGTGACCTACCATGACCCCCCTTTGCTCTTTGACCTCTCCTGCGACCCCCTCAGATACCACGCCCCTGACCCCAGACACGGAACCCGCCTTCCACTCAGTCGTGGAGGAGATCCGGGTTGCAGTGGCCGTCCATAAGGAGTCCATCACCCCCGTTCAGGACCAGCTCGCCCCAGGACACCTCCTATGGAAGCCTTGCCTGCAGCCCTGCTGCTCTTCCCTTTCCCAGCTCTGCAGGTATGAGAGAGATGGTGGGAGAGACGGCCACCGGAGCACTGCAGCAGCAGACTCTCCACAGGACCAGCTCATCATTGCTTAACACTGCGGGGAGGGTAACGTAGGAACCCAGAACCAATCTTTTAGAATGTATGTAAAGAAAATCTGAGAGAGACAAACGGCAGCGAAAATACCCCCATTTTAACTGGACTTGTTGGTAGAAGTAACCTGGATCTACTTTACGTGTGTGTGACCTCACTGGGTGATCCGTAATAACAGACTTTTTAGTATTTGTCCTCTCAGGAACACCAGTAAAACATACAGTAAATTGTGTCACCTATGCTTGCTCCTTGAGGGGTTTATGCAGATGCTGCTATTTGGACTAACATGTCATTGTAAAGCACTTTGTGACAAATGTATTTGTAAAAAAATAAAATAAAAAATAGGAGCAAAATGAATCAAATGTGATTGTTGAGGCCAGCAACTCAGTGCACTGATTAGCACAAGGTCCAACTCAAGTTGGAGAATTTCTAGTTTTATCTTCCGGGGTGCTACAATAACCCTGTGTTACCCTTGTAGGTTACCGATGATCATTTAATCACTGTTCATCATTTAGACACTACAGGGCCTCTGTAAAAGGCATCTGCACTTCCAAGAAGCAATGGAACTGAGTGGGCAACCGACATGAAAAGACATGGCTGTATTAACGAATAGAGCTGTATTAAGATGTTCAGTAGAGCTGCCGTGTCTAATGCCAACAGTCAGTACAGAGTCATCCAGAGTCCCTGAGCCACACATGGCTCATCCCCCTGTGGCCACAGCCAGCCGTAAATCTTCATCACCCAGACTAGCTTTAAGCTTAGCTCTTCATTTGATCTCAGATTTCAGTGACGTTTAGTTAATATGTATGTTAGTCTCCCGTTAACTCTATATCCAGCAGTCTATTTGTCACCAACTGCCATTAGCAAATCTCTGAATATTAAGGAGTGCTCTCTCCCTTGTTTAGTCATTTGTATGATGGATGCTGAATTCTGATTTATTTTTTTTGTGCGCATTCCCACACACCCGTTGCATTTTATGCCATGTGTTATTTTGTTATTACCATGTGTTCATTTGTTTCAACACATTTTTCTGGTGTAAATGATTAATGGTCTGATTTAGGTGGGATACCAGCTACAACAGCACTACTGTTGCTACTAATAACTACCAGCACCAACTACAGACTACGACAGCCACTATCACTAGAACTGGGATTGATATTCTACTTGACTGATATTCTACTTGACTGATATTCTGACATTGTGTATAAATCTAATTATTTTCCTCCATCCATGGCCCTGTAATCACGGTGGCTGATCATTATTGGATCCATCCACAACAGAGAGAGTTTGGCAGTGATAGAAGCCAGCTCTTTATCTTGTCTTTGACTCGGGCCTGCGTCCCAAATGGCACCCTATTCCCTACATTGTGCACCACTTTGACCAGTGGCCAGGGCTCTGGTCAAAAGTGGTGCACTATTTATTTAGAGTGCCATTTGGGACGTAGCTCCCGTGTGTCGGCTTGGCCACTGGTCCGTCACATCCAGCCCAGCCTCTATGCTCCCGGACGCCAGAGAAGTGGAGCGCAGCAGAGTTTTCCTCAGAGGAGAAAACCTAAACAATATTAAACCATACGCCAGGGAATCTATGTCCCCAGGTGTTAATTACAACTGTGGACAAAAAATTGGGCTAATTATTAACAGCAGGGAGGCTGGATAGCGGTAGGAAAACTACTTCACTTTAGTGTGTGGATGGTAAATCCGGTTTACTTACAGGACTGTATGGCCTAGTTTGTGATGTACAACTGATGTACAATTCATTGAAACACTGATTGTGACATAACAGATATTTTTATGATTGGACAAAAATGTTTACATAGTCATTATGTGGTTTCTGATCAAGCTAAATCTCAGCTTTAGTGTACAGATCAGCTCTTTGCCCTCATGCTGACGAGTGTACAGTGCTAAACGTTATTTATTTCAACTCATCCAAGTCTTTTTGGACAATTATGCTTTTATCAGTCACATTTGGTAAGTAGTTATGATAATTCAGCCTTGTCGTGTTAATAGATGCAGATATGGTTCTTCAATGTTTTGGGGTTAAGACTATTTCAGCAATTGCTACTGGATTTGAAGACCGCGAGTCATTTAAACAGAGCACATTTTGCCTTGGTTTCTATCCAGGCATGAAGAAGAAGTATCCTCAGAAGATTCGGAGGGAGGTGTGTGTAGTGAGTGTGTGTGAGTTCAACCACCGGGGGGAAGAAGATCTCTTGAACACAGTGCACGCCGATACCCAAGGACCGGAGGAAGTTAAATGGTTCCTCAGGTGGAGAGAAGAACGTGCAGAGTTCAAACAACCATTTCTATGGTAACATCAAAGGGGTACTCCATTCTTGTCCTGGAGGAGATGAAGGACCTCCGCTAGGTTAGCGTGACGCCACTGCCTGTTATATTATGTACTTCCGTGAAGTGCCCTACTGATTTCCCCACCGCCTGCCACTACTGGCTCAGGGGTAATGGATCGCTGCTGGAAATTGATGGTGAGGCGTGTTCAAAGACTGATTTTCACCTAGTTACCTCACATGAGATATATAGTTACATGCAGTTGGCTGATATTCCAACGTCTCCTCGGATTATAGAGTAGCTATTACTGTTGATTTCATGGGCTACAGTGGATTTGCAAAGAGAAAATTATACATTTGACTTGAATTATTGTATTTTCTTTATTTTACACACTTTAAAATCTAAAATAATTAATGTGATTACACCATATTTACAAGAAAAAACACTATAATAAAAAGAATACTCAATTGAAATACAACACTACTGGATCCAGTTTTCGATCTTCAGAAACCTCACTGCATCGTCATGACCCTCTTTACAATACTGGTTCATCCTTTCCTCTAACGGAGGGAATAAGGACTGGTTTAACCTGATGATGTTCTCCTTGGAAAACTGAGGGATAAAAACAACACAAAACATCAACAAAATCAAAGCAATTTTAAATACTGCAAAAGAACTGTCCAGGCAAAATGATGTGCAAAACCATACAATGAATGCAATACACACTTGTTGAAGATGTGTACTGTCTGTATCCCTGTGAACATGTAATCAAACAGTGATCATACTCACCATTACGTCCATGTTGGCCAGTTTGAGGTGGAGGTTCATGAGCCCTCTGTGTTTTGGGCAGATGTCTTGGGGACCTGCGAAGGGGGAGACTGTGATGGTACGTCCCTCTGGCAGGATGGGGAGACTATCCGTGAATCCCCCGTCAATCCATTTCTGAAGGATGTGTGTTACAGTTAGAGTTGATAGATTTTCAGTTATAAACAAACAAAAAGCAACAGTAAGCTCGTAAAGGATAACATCCATGGGTTGAGTTTGAGATGCAGTTCAAGTTATTACCTGTCCTTGCCATTCCACCGGTTTGATTCCAGCATAGACGGGCACAAAACTACTGGCCAAGAGTGCCTTCAATTAAAAGAAGCAAAGGCTAGGTCAGACCTAATCCTAAAATATGTAGTGAAAGAGATTTGTAAAGGTTCCTCGACCCACACATATTGTTAGATATGCATTGCTCTGTCACTTGACTGGCTAAAACACAGAACTGACCCAACAATGCAGTGTATCAGGGGGAAAACAATGGCCATGCTCCTCAAACATTTGCGACAACATTTTGTGTTAAAGCCAAGGTACAGTAACATAATCTGCTCAGGCTTGTGGCCGGCTACCTTTATGAGGTCCTCCCTGGAGGCAAAGCTGGACACGATGGTGTTCTTGCCACTTTTTGAATGTGTTATAGAGATGTGAAGGCGATTGCCTGCTTTAATGTGGGCATCGCCAGGCAGAAACTCCTCGATTCCCTCCCTGGGGAGAACAAAGGGACAGATGCTTTTTTTGTCATGTTTTTAATAATGAATTTAACAACACTATACGGCTCTATAATAAAACACGCACTTATTACACGATCTGTTAGGCTGTGTAATGCGTGCACTTAATGAAGATACAAACGCAACCATTGTTCAGTTCTATAGCCTTAGGTTGAATTTACTCCCACAAATGAATAGCTCCATTTATTACAAAGGTGTTACAAATGAAAAAATGATTGACACACCCAGTTATCTAGACGTGGCTTTAACGCAAAGAAATACACAGTGTCCAAAGCATTATGAACACTTGTTCCCATTCAACCCAACCAACTGTCTCTCTGTGTTTCCGCCTGTCTAACTATGTGTGCATATGCATCTGAATATGACTGTTCTATACACTGAGTATACAACACATTAAGAACACCTGCTCTTTCCATTCCATAAGACTGACCAGGTGAATCCAGGTGAAAGCCATGATCCCTTATTGATGTCACTTATTAAATCCACCTCAATCGGTGTAGATGAAGGGGAGGAGACCGGTTAAAGATGGATTTTTTTTGCCACCTAAAGGACATGAAACTTGACACAACTGTGAGAAGCACTGTAGTCAACATGGGCTATGCTTTCGACAACTTGTAGAGGGGGGTGCAGCTCAATACTATGGTGTTCCTAATCTTGGTATATTCAGTGTATAGCTCTCTCAGAGTTAGTGACTACCTGAGTGTAAGCATGAAGTTATATCCAGGAGTCACAGCTCCAAACCTCTGGCTTCTGACATCTTTTGCAAATCTGAAGGTAAATTCTTTGACACTCTATTGGAAAAAGACCAAATGCATCAACCAGCAGTAGGCCTAAACACAACAAAAATGTACAAGGAAAAGAAGAAAGAAGAATAGGCTGATGATGATGATGAAGACCTTACTATCTTACCTGTAGTTTGTCTGGAGCAGTGACCATCACTGCAGCCACCAGAGCTCCAGCAGATGCCCCAGCACATGCCCTGAGAGAGCTCACCAGCTTGTCTCCATGTCTCAGGATGGCTCCACATGCACCCAGTTGGTAGATACCCAGGAATCCACACGCAGCAAAAGAAAGGTTCACCACTGGCACTGTCATCTCTATAAAGAGAACATAGATAGCATTATTAATTGAATAAACTATGAGGTTGATTGACAAACATAGCTACTGTAACTTCACCAGTGAAATATCGTGTAAAAGCCTAATCAAATTCATATTAGCACAGTGGAATTTCGTAGCTAGATAACTGCATGGGGTAGGCAGCACTAGTAAATCTGATGTGGGAAACGGTAGTAGGCTAGGCTGAACAACATACGTAGTAGGCTTATTCACTCATTACAGAGGCAGTCGAACTAATACTGTAAACTACAAGTCCCCCTGCACGTTCATAACAAGTGTAGCATTCAAGGTTTATCTACACACACATGAAAAAAAAGCTTCCTTACCGTTTATGGTGGGATTACGGTTTTAGAGACAATTGCAGTAAACTAAAACTGCTTATTCTGCACTGCTTTACAAATACGATGACAATGTAAAGAAGTGCTAGATCCGTGCTTTACTTCCGGGTTTTCCGCGCTGTTTCAAAATAAAAGCCTACAACGATTTACAAAACTATCCGTTCAAATACGGTGAAATTGACTAAACCTGTAAGAAAACATTGGGATACATGGTCTGGTTTGTGTTTGTGCAATAAAAAGTGAAATGTCTACTGAACAAATTATACCTTCACATCTATAGAAGCAGCTGAGCTACAATAATGCATATTTGTCCCGGTATCTTCCAGCGCATGTGTTCCGGCTTCAGGCAAACACGCTGCGGTCTTGGGCCCGTTGCGAGCCACGCATTTACACTTTATGACTTTAAAAAGTTAAACACTCTTAAAACTCTAGCCCCACAGTGGACAAGTCATAAACCCAGCAAAAACAGATTTATTTTCCATAGAGGATTTTAGAACCACTTCAAACAAGGTATTTGTTTCATGGCTTTCCCTGGCGTGACGTTTTGATAACTCTGTAAATCTCTCTCTGACAAGGTGACTTTTATCAATATATTCGGCTCAATTTACTCTCAGATTCGAAAATAGTATTAGCATCAAAGTAGACATGCAAGACTACAAATCCCTCCAAGCTCCTGCACATCTGGCACATGCATTTCAGTGGAGGCTGCTAAGGGGAGGAAGGCTCATAATAATGGCTGGAATGGAGCAAATGGAATGGCATCAAACACATGGAAACAATTAATGAATATGCACGCTAAAGAAGCCTTACTACGGACTCTGAAAAACACCAAAAGAAAGATGCCCAGGGTCCCTGCTCATCTGCATGAACGTGCCTTAGGCCTGCTGCAAGGAGGCATGAGGACTGCAGATGTGGCCAGTGCAATAAATTGCAATGTCCGTACAGTGAGACGCCTAAGACAGCGCTACAGGGAGACAGGACGGACAGCTTATGATCCTCGCAGTGGCACACCACGTGTAACAACACCTGCACAGGATCGGTACATCCGAACATCACACCTGGGGGACAGGTACAGGATGGCAACAACAACTGCCCGAGTTGCACCAGGAACGCACAGTCCTTCCATCAGTGCTCAGACTGTCCACAATAGGCTGAGAGAGGCTGGACTGACAGCTTGTAGGCTTGTTGTAAGGCAGTTCCTCACCAGACATCACCGACTACGTTGACTATGGGCACAAACCCACCCTCGATGGACCAGACAGGACTGGCAAAAAGTGCTTTTCACTGACGAGTTGCGGCTATGTCTCACCAGGGGTGATGGTCGGATTCAAGTTTATCGTCGAAGGAATGAGCGTTACACTGAGGCCTGTACTCTGGAGTGGGATCGATTTGGAGGTGGAGGGTCCGTCATGGTCTGGGGCGGGGTGTCACAGCATCATCGGTCCAAGCTTGTTGTCATTACAGACAATCTTAACGCTGTCCGTTACAGGGAAGACATCCTCCTCCCTCATGTGGTACCCTTCCTGCAGGCTCATCCTGACATGACCCTCCAGCATGACAATGCCACCAGCCATACTCCTCGTTCTGTGCTTGATTTCCTGCAAGACAGGAATGTCAGTGTTCTGCCATGGCCAGGGAAGAGCCCGGATCTCAATCACATTGATCACTTCTGAGACCTGTTTGATCGGAGGGTGATTCCCCCCAGAAATGTCCAGGAACTTGGTGCAGTCCATGAGGAAGAGATGCACTGCAGTACTTAATGCAGCTGGTGGCCACACCAGATGCTGACTGTTACTTTTGATTTTGACCCCCCCCCCCCTTTGTTCATGGACACATTATTCCATTTCTGTTAGTCACATGTCTTTGGAACTTGTTCAGTTCATGTCTCAGTTGTTGAATCTTGTTATGTTCATACAAATATTTACACATGTTAAGTTTGCTGGAAATAAACGCAGTTGACAGTGAGAGGACGCTTCTTTTTTGCTGAGTTTATATTTTAATAATTGATTCATTAGCCCATTGTTGACATAGTCCCAAAATGTTTAGCTTGTTAGCAATCAAGTTTTCAAGATATGTAAATGTCAAAATACAGAAATCATCCCTGTATGATGCATTTTGCATCATATGATACTGCGTTTTTAATGTACAGTATGTGCATACGATATCTGGTTGACTATCAAAATCGATGATGGCCTCCTGGAGGTCAGGCCCCCCCCCCTCCCCCCAAAACGTTTAGGGGGGCCCCCTGGAGGTTCCCTTCATGCCCGGTCAGTAATTCAGCCATGATTACTACAAGGTTTAGAAAGCTGGTTTACCTCCCAAACTAATTTACCTACCAATCTGTAAAATGGTAGCTGAAATGGGCTAATTGAGTGAATGTCAGTGACTGACATAATAATAAGAAAACTGCTGATGCAGTATAACAAAAAAAATGAAATTGCAACCTTGTGTATTCTACTATTCTAACTCGCAACAGTAAGTTGAGACCCCAACCGAGTTCCCACAGTAAAAAAATAATAATAATAATATATATTTGTCTAATGGTAAGTCCTTCACTGACTGGAGGAACTCTCTTTGCTGGATGTGGGTTCGGATCATGTGTGTCAGTCGCTGAGAGTGAGGGGGGCGGACAGGCTGAGGGAGATCTAGTCCCCTTTGTATTATTGGACTGGCTGACCCAACTATACTGAAAACAAATATAAATGCAACATGCAACAATTTCAAAGATTTTACTGAGTTACAGTTCATATATGGAAATCAGTAAATTGAAATAAATTCAGTAGGCCCTAATCTATGGATTTCACATGACTGGGCAGGACTGCAGCCATGGGTGGGCCTGGGTGGGCATAGACCCACCCACTTGGGTGCCAGGCCCACCCACTGGGGAGCCAGCCCTAGCCAATCAGAATGACCCCCCCTCCCCTTCTTCCCAGACAATTCTGCAGTGAAGAAGCCGGATGTGGAGGTCCTGGGCTGGCGTGGTCTATAGTTGTGAGGCCAGTTGGATGTACTGCCAAATTATCTAAAATGACATTGGAGGCGGCTTATGGTAGAAAAATTAACATAAAATGATCTGGCAACAGCTCGGGTGGACATTCCTGCAGTCAGCATGCCAATTGCACACTCCCTGAAAACTTGAAATATCTGTGGCATTGTGTTGTGTGACAAAGCTGCACATTTTAGAGTGGCCTTTTATTGACAACAGAACAAGGTGCACCTGTGTAATGATCATTCTGTTTAATCAGCCAGGTGGATGGATTATTTTGGCAAAGGAGAAATGCTCACTAACAGGGATGTAAACAAAGTTGTGCACAACAGTTGAGAGAAATAATGAAGTGTAACCAACACTTTACATGTTGCATTTATATTTTTGTTCAGTATACTGTATATTATACACACTCTCACTAATTGCAATGATGAGCCTCCAAACCCTTAGAGATGAACACCTGTGTTATTATTGTTCTTCAGCCACGGCTCTTCTCTTTGCTGTGACAAGTAATTTTGTGTTATAAAGAATGAAGCCAGTGTCCCCCATTTAGATGAATAGGGCATGTGTGGTTTAATTGTTGTGGCCTGACTAGATTGCAGTTTGATGGCTCAACATCCTAAACGTGCCAGACAGGATCCTGGAGAAGGAGAACACATTGGACCGATTAATCGTCTGCCTTGTCTGCTGTCCTGCCAACGATGCCCACATATGGAGCCTCCTGTAAGGTACATGTAAGGGAATAGGATGGAGGACTCTGTTGGGACCGAGTTGAAACAGCACAGGAGACCACATGAAGACTATTGTCCTCTGAAATTACAAAAATGTATGTTTTAATTATTTCAGATTAATTGCATATTTTCTTGTCTGAAGCAGAAAATGATTTCAATGAGTTATTTTAATAATATCTACATCCTAATTTACAGCAGTATTTTCAACCAGTTAATGTATTCTAATAGAGAGCCCAATTTATCCCCCCCCTAAGGGTCCATCCACGTACATAACCTTATCATGTTGTGACTTTAATAATAAACTTGTTGTGTGTATATACGCTTATATTATTAGCTAGAGCTAGATAGCCTCTGTCTGTATCTCTCTACACTTTAAGCACAGTCCCCAGAGTTCAATTCTTCCTTTGCAACCACTTCAAACAGTCAGCACTTATTTCCCAAGGCCCCAGAATACCAGAACAATAGGAATTCTCCCTAGTCTCACACATACTCCTCCTTACTGGCTTGTCAGCACAAATTCCCTGCTCCTTTAGTCTTGCTTATGGTTATATATAATGTGCATTAGACGGGTTACGCTCTCTAGAGAAAAACATTGGCTCTATCGTGTCGTTCAGGAGTAGGTGTGTGTGTGTGTCTGTGTGTGTGTGTCTGTGTGTGTGTGTCTGTGTGTGTGTGTGTGTGTGTGTATGTGTGTGTGTCTGGGTGGGTGGGTGTGTCTGTGTGTGTGTGTCTGTGTGTGTGTGTGTGTGTGTGTGTCTGTGTGTGTATCTGTGTGTGTGTGTGTGTGTGTGTGTGTGTGTGTGTGTCTTGTGTGTGTGTGTGTGTGTGTGTGTGTGTCTGTCTGTGTGTGTCTGTGTGTCTGTGTGTGTGTGGGTGGGTGGGTGATGGACTGTTTAAATGATGAAGTGGAGATAATGTATAAGCGGTGGGTGAAATGTGGAGATGTCGGTAATAACACGAGTGTGGCGGGTAAACATTTTTCTTCATGGTTTAAACACAGAAGAGACAGAATCAGGTCTGACTGACTCAATAGTAGCACCATGTCTGTGAAAGCCCAACCAATGTTGTTGAGTCTCATTAAATCAATACTCCAAGTCACACTACCCTTATTCAATATGACCCACTGTATGATCTTAAGGTAGACGTTAGCAGTCTGGTACCAATAACTGCCCCTGGCAATGTACAATATGATAACTCTTGATTACATGGAGATTCAATGAGACCAATATTGCTATGAGTGTAAATTGCATAAAATCTGAATCATTTGGACCCCTTAAGCATTATAGCCTCTGTGTACTCACTTACAACACATCATAACAAATTCTAATGTAAGAGTAAGAAAGTGAAAAAATTACAAGTTCCTCGGTGTACCCAACACTGATAATCTGAAGTAGTCTACCCACACAGACAGTGTGGTGAAGAAGGCGTGACAGCGCCTCTTTAACCTCAGGAGACTGAAGAAATTTGACTTGGCCCCTAAGACCCTCACACATTTTACAGATGCACTATTGAGAACATCTTGTCGTGCTGTATCACCGCCTGGTATGGCAACAGCACCGCCCGCAACCGCATGGCTCTCCAGAGGGTGGTGCGGTCTGCCCAATTCATCACTGGGGGCACACTGCCTGCCCTCCAGGACACCTACAGCACCCGATGTCACAAGAAGGCCAAAAAGATCATCAAGGACATCATGTTCATCCTGCTATCATCCAGAACACAAGGTCGGTACAGGTGCATCAAAGCTGCGACTGAGAGACTGAAAAACATCTTCTATCTCAAGGCCATCACAGTAGTTAAGTCAATGCCACTCTGACATTGCTCATCCTAATATTTATATATTTCTTAATTCCATTCTTTTACTTTTAGATCTGTGTGTATTGTTGTGAATTGTTAGATACTACTGCACTGTTGGAGCTAGGAACACAAGCATTTCGCTACACCCGCAATAACATCTACTAAATATGTGTATGTGACCAATAACATTTGATTTGATTTGAGATGGTGCAATTGTGGTATTCATTTTTCCTCCCATGTCTCATCACCCCCTACAGTAAAATGATTGCAATATCTCTCTCAAGGACAAAATGAGCTAAATTAAGTAGTCCAATTTCAGATATAAAGCTTATGGAACGAGGACATAATTATAATTAAGACAAGAAACTACTCGACAAAAGAATTATGTGGAGGAAAGAAAAGCTGTAAGAGCATCCTCTTCCTCTGTGCTGTGAAATGGAATGATGGCTGAATGGTGCTGAGACTGAAACCAGGACTTTGTCCCAAATGGCACCCTATTGTCTAGATGGCGCCCTGCTTTTGACCAAGCCCAATAGGGCTCTGTTCAAAAGTTGTGTACTACATAGTGGATAGGTTGCCATTAGGACGCAATCCAGAGGTAATTTGAGTTCTCATGGCTAGTGCTTACCGATAAAGCCAGGAGCTTTTTGTTTGGTGTGAGGGAGACAGTAGGGAGGGATAGATGGAGGGAGAGAGGGAGGCAGTAGAGAGGGATAGACAGAGGGAGGGAGGGAGGGAAAGAGAGAGGGAGGAGGCATTATTTCTCTCTCCCCGTCCGGCCGCTGCTCATGATTGTAACTGCCACCGCAAAGACAGAGCAAGGTCATGTTGATAAAATAAATCTGCTAAAAGATCAAATACTTCCTGTAGTTTGAAGGGGAAATGCAATTCATGAGCTGGGGGGATGGAAAGAGAAATCAAAGAGGGGGATTGAAAGAGGAGTGGAGGGCAGGGTGCAGGGATTGATAGGGGGATGGAAGGACAACAGGCAGACCTATAGAAAAGACCATTAGATGAGACAGATGAAGGGGTAAAGGTGAGGCGCCTTTCAGACAGGCCATTATTAGCTATCTGCACTGTGTACAAAGAGTATGAATATTCGAATGATATCACTATCAATAGAACTCTGTCTGCACATGGAGGAAGAGAGGACGTGAGTGGGTATTCAACTCGCTAAAATCGCATTTCTCGTCATAGTAAGACTGCTGCATCACTTATTGATGTATTTCATTTTACATGGAAGTGATTTGATTGTTCAGCATGTAGAACTGAACAATATATCAGATGAACGACAATACTGTACACTGTAGAAGAACAATAAGAATATTACATTTTTTTCATTAACTTGCAGAGAAGGGGAAATTGCCTTTGTTCACAACCCACAGCACAAATGTAAACGTCATCAGACCCAATTAGAGCTGCATGTGGGTAAAAATAGCGGACAAATATAGCCTTTAAATCAACCCAGACTGAAGGTAAGAACAAAGCTATGGGTGGAACTGTGAAACGGCATCATGACGTCAGAAAGCTAGGCTTATATTAGACATAGCACAGAGAGGGCCTGTCTCAATATTGTTTCGACAGCCAGGTCACCTGTGAAACAAGTCAGTGTTAGCCACTAGGGGCAGCAGTGAGTGATGTTACCTTCAAGAAGGTTTGAGTTTTGCTAGGGCGTTGGCAGTGGGGAATGTGTGTAAGCATCTGCTTCTAGTGCAAAAGGTTGCATATCCAAATCCAGCAATATAAAGTTGTCTTTAAGATGTTTGATTGAAGCCTATCCCTAACCTTAACCCTTACCTTAACCATTCAGACTTAATGCCCAAGCTTAAGATTTCAGAGTTAATGGCTAAACTTAACACTAACCTTCAAAAGCCTGAGTTATTACCACAAACACTTTGAAATTTGACATTTGGAACAACTTCGAAATTTTACACTTGAGAAACATGGATTAATGTCTAATTCTGACGTGAGACTGTGAGAGCTTGTGTTTAGATATTTCCGTCATATACAGTTGAAGTTGGAAGTTTACATACGCCTTAGCCAAATACATTTAATATCAGTTTGATCCTAGCAAAAATTCCCTGTCTTAGGTCAGTTAGGATCACCACTTTATTTTAAGAATGTGAAATGTCAGAATAATAGTAGAGAGAATGATTTATTTCAGCTTTTATTTCTTTCATCACATTCCCAGTGAGTCAGAAATTTACATACACTCAATTAGTATTTGTAGCATTGCCTTTAAATTGTTTAACTTGGGTCAAACATTTTTGGGTAGCCTTCCACAAGCTTCCCACAATAAAGTAGGTGAATTTTGGCCCATTCCTCCTGACAGAGCTGGTGTAACTGGGTCAGGTTTTGCTCTCAGGTTCTGCTTTCCTTGCTCTCAATACCTTGACTTTGCTTTTTTGCCACAGCTTTGGAAGTAGTTCTGCCATTAAGCAACAGCATTTCCATAGATGCTGGATGGGAGGCCAGATGCTGCTGGAAGTGGTGTTGGAGGGCCAGTAGGAGGCACTCTTTCCTCTGGTCTAAAAAAATATCCCAATGCCCCAGGGCAGTGATTGGGGACACTGCCATGTGTAGGGTGCTGTCTTTCAGATGGGATGTTAAATGGGTGTCCTGACTCTCTGAGGTCATTGAAGATCCCATGGCACTTATTGTAAGAGTAGGGGTGTTAACCCTGGTGTCCTGGCTAAATTCCCAATCTGGCACTCAAACCATCACTGTCACCTAATAATCTCCAGTTTATAATTGGCTTATTCATCTCCTCTCCCCAGGTTGTTGCTGCAAATGAGAATGTGTTCTCAGTCAACTTACCTGGTAAAATAACTAAATAAAAATTTAGAAGACCCATATATGACCAAGCTTTAACTTCCTGACTGATCTCTTGAGATGTTGCTTCAATATATCCACATAATTTTCCTCCTCATGATGTCATCTATTTTGTGAAGTGCCCCCCACAACATGATGCTGCCACCCCGGTATTTCACAGTTGGGATGGTGTTCTTCGGCTTACAAGCATCCCCCTTTTTCCTCCAAACATAACGATGGTCATTATGGCCAAACAGTTCTATTTTAGTTTTATCAGACCAGAGGACATTTCTCCAAAAAGCATGATATTTGTCCCCATTGTCCCTATGTGCAGCCTTTCAGGTTATGTCGATATAGGACTTGTTTTACTGTGGATATAGATACTTTTGTTCCTGTTTCCTCCAGCATCTTCACAAGGTCCTTTGCTTTTGTTCTGGGATTGATTTGCACTTTTCACACCAAAGTACGTTCATCTCTAGGAGACAGAACACGTCTCCTTCCTGAGCGGTATGACGGCTGCGTGGTCCCATGGTGTTTATATTTGTGTACTATTGTTTGTACAGATGAACGTGGTACCTTCAGGTGTTTGGAAATTGTTCCCAGGATGACCCAGACTTGTGAAGTTCTACAGTTGTCTTTCTGAGGTCTTAGCTGATTTCTTTTGATTTTCCCATGATGTCAAGCAACGAGGCACTACGTTTGAAGGTTGAGTTTGCCTTGAAATACATCCACAGGTACAACTCTAATTGACTCAAATGATGTCAATTAGCCTATCAGAGGCTTCTAAAGCCATGCCATCATTTTAGGCAGTCAACTTAGTGTATGTAAACTTCTGACCCACTGGAATTGTGATACAGTGAATTGTAAGTGAAATAATCTGTCTGTAAACAATTGTTGGAAAATGACTTGTGTCATGCACAAAAGTAGATGTCCTAACCGACTTGCCAAAACTATAGTTTGTTAACAAGAAACGTATGGAGTGATTGAAAAACGAGTTTGAAGGACTCCAACCTAAGTTGTATGTAAACTTCCGACTTCAACAGAACAGCCCTATTGACAACAATAAGAAAGATACAGAGGCCTAACAGTTTCAAATCTCAGACCATTTCTGACTCCTCACTGTGTTCCTTCCCAAGATAAAATGATGACAAACTATTAAAAGGTGAAAAATATTGGATATCCCTCAGAAAGGAGAGGGGGAAATAACAGTAGTTGTGATTCTGAGAACGGATGCTCGGTCTGGGAGAAGGTGTTCCATATCACATTGAAGCCGGGGCCAACTTGAAACTCAATCACTCTCTGGAACGGGATAAGTTTCAAAGAAAGAAAGGAAGGAGAAGAGGGGATAAAAGTTTGTGTGCTGAATCAAGTGTACTGTCATCATTTTTGTGCAGACCTGTGAAAAAATATGAAATATGTGACATTGTAAAAAATATATATACTTGTTCATTTCTTGTGCTCTAATTAGTGCCTTCCTTTGACATTCCATCAAAAACACAGATACATTCAGTAGATTGAACTTGATAAACATGTTCATAAACATACATTACTGAACACTATCGTAAGGTTCAGTTTTTCACGCACACACGCTCACACACACACGCCCACACACAGACACACAGACAGACACTTTGTTCTGTTCCTAATGCTGTAGCTGCACCATGTTGGCGTTGACCTGTGGTCAACTTAGTGTTTTGTGATTGATTTTGTATTTTGTTTTTCTGTCACACACTGCCTGTTAAAGTATACTGCCGTTCACTGTCGAATCATGTGCAATTTACCCACATTTTGACCTTATCTTTGTGGGTCGACCGTTTCTATACAGAATACATTGCTCAATGAAAGGCTTTCAGTATCTGATGTGATATTGAGGAGTACTTACAACCAGCTGAAATTTTCAGTAGGCAATTCAGTAACTCAGATTTTTACTTCAATCATTAGATGCCCATTCTGGTCTGTCTATAAATCCCTTTCAACTTTACTCATATTATAAACAAAATAAAAAGCAATACTTTAAATACATAATTTAGCCTATGATTGATTTAACAGGTTTTTCAGAATGTATTTTTCAGGCTTAGCCTTTTGAAGATGAACTCATGAACATCAAATAGAAATGCCACTAAATTATGCATAACTTAAACCTCAAGTCTTTTTGCAAGTATCTGTCCTCACTGTGGTATTTGGCCTAATCAAATATTAATATTTTGTTCCAAAAATAAAACAGGATCCATTACAAAATTCTGAAGATATAAAGTTTGGCATCTCAAGTCCTGGGACAAAAATATGTTGGAACAGTTTGTTGCCTAAATATCTTAGTAGCTTAGGCTCAACAACATTACACGGATTCACATAATTGAAATACTGTGTTCCGTCTTAAGTGAAGTCAGTAGCTACGTTCATTCCTCATTCTGATATGACATAGAGGACCCTGCGTTTTCCTTGACCATGTGACCTCACGAGGAAATACAATCAGAACCCTAGTTATATCCTAGCACACAAGAGGAGGACACCGGCTTAGACTTCCAGCACTTTGAACCTAACTTACACTGACTGCATACAGGGTGGTCCAACAAAGGACACTAAGAGGTTTGATTTAAAATGCTTAAGCATATTGACGATTTAAAATTGAACAACTGCTTTATTATTCTGTCAATTACACAGCTGCCTCATCATTTTTTTGTTGTCTTTTGATGTCTTTCTATTTATATCTTTATGCACCGGCACATTAGAGACAGGCTTATCCTCCTTGGGTCCTCGCTGTAGAATAGCTTGTTATCCAATTGGTATGTGTGTGTCTTAGCTTCTGCTCACTTTTCCTATTTCTGCAATACAGGATACGTCTGTATGGGGACATGCTCCCAATCTAGGTTTAAGATGTCCTCCTTGATCTGAATCTGATCAAGTGACCACATTCATCCCATTTCATCTGTTTAAAAGAAGGCAAGAACACGACACGAAGGTGACCAAGAAGCACCTTTGGTGAAACGTATATACGTATTTCACCTCTAAACGTCTTTGTCCTTCAGTTTAGGCTGTCTTCAGAGAACAGTATTTTAGAATCAAAGTCATAAACAGAAGAGCGGCACTAATCAGATATCTCATTGTGCTGTAGCTACATCCCTCAGGCTACATCCCTCCAGCTACATCCTCTGGCGATGCCTCATCTGAAATAGCATTATCATTTCAAGTTCATATCCAGATTAGAACTTTTCCGGCTTTGCATTGTCTGAAATAATGCAAACTGATTGAGGCTCAGGAGTTTTGCATTTTGACTATGTTGACAATCTTATGACAAAGCCAGAGCATTCTTAATTAGATTATTTGTTCAATTTTTTTTATGGCTCTGCCAATAGGATTGAACTCTGTTATTAGTATAAAGCAGCTTAGGCAGAGAGCATATTTTATTGAAAGATTTCTGGCAGTGAGGCATTAATGGCGTTGAAAGGTTGGGGCAGCAGCATTTACACTTGTCTTCAACTCAAGGTCCTTTTTAAGCAGTATGTTAATAAGGCTTTTATCCGAGACTCGTCAACAGAGCAGAGGGAAATCACTGCATGTGTCCCAAATGGCAATTGAGCTGGTAACCCTATGGGTCCTGGTCAGAAGTAGTGCACTGTATAGGGAATAGGGTGCCATTTGGGATGCTGCCTCTCTACCAGCCCATTCTAACGTAAAAGCACAACAGTCAGCAACTTGACTGTTGGTAAAATGTGTTATTAAGTCATGGCCATGTTTACAGTTTAAAAAAAATCCATTTGGCACTAATTTCAGACCTGTGTGGTCATTTTTCAAAACTCTATACACAAAACTCAAAACGGTCATCACTTGTAACACAGGCTGTTCAATGTTCCAAACATTGCATTGTGCATTCATATCTTTAAAGAAACCTTGCACTTGCGGAATCATTGGTTCAAATAACTCATTTATCATGAAATACCATAGGAACATTCATGTAGATCACCCACACACAAGATACCGATAGTTTCACTGTGTCGTTGTTCGTTCAATCATTAAATATTGTAGTACAAAATATGTGATACATGTTTCATTATGGTACTACACGTAAATACATCACTGTAAAATAACTAGTAGAGAGAATACTACAGACACAGTGTCATTGAACAAAATATGAAATGTATTGATGAAATACAATAAAATCACTCATAGGTTTCTTTGAATCAAACAATAATAATTTGCTACAAAAAAAGAAAATAACTACAGTAAAACAACAACTGCAGTGTTCCTCGCCTGGCTTACTGTAAAAAGCCAAACATAGGATTGATTACTGTACTTTCTATATTTCCCTCAACCCTGTCTTGTGGATATGGCCATAGGTTCTCATCCACATTTCAATGGATGTTTTCATTAGCCAAACCTCTTGGGATGAATCTTCGGGCATGGCGAAACCAGGCCTGACACTGGTCTGCCGTGATGTCATTGCATGCGTCATCCATGGCCTGGAGAAGGGCGGCTTGTTCGTGAGGCTTGTTCAATAGGGTATTAGGAAAGGAGAGTATGGGGGTAAGTACAGGGTGGTAAATTGTGGATGGGCCTGAAACCATGCTTGCACCATTTGAGCTTGGTGGAACCTGACATTATCCAACACAATGACATAGGTCACGCCATCAGCTTTACAGACCTGATTTAGCTCATCAAGGAAGGTTACATTCGAACAGCGAATGATGTGGCTGCCTGCAACTCAATATATAGAGTATGTAGAGTAGAGAGCTTTAGATGTTGTTCGACCAAACATTAGAATGGGCAAGATGCATAATCTAAGCAACTTTGACCGTGGTATGATTGTTGATGCCACACATGGTGATTCCAGCATCTCAGAAACAGCTGCCTTCCTGGGATTGTTATGCACTACAGTCTGTAGAGTTTACAGAGAATGGTGCGATAAACAAAACACATTCAGAGAGAGGTCAGAGGAGAGTCCAGACTCATTCAAGCTAACAGAAAGGCCACAAATGCTCAAATAACAGCTGTTTAAAACAGTGGTGTGCAGAATGGCATTTCTTAACGTACAATACCGTGAATAATTCAGGCTGTTGTGGAGGCAAAAGGGGGTCCTACCCAGTACTAGATAGGTGTACCTAATAAAGTGTCCGGTGAGTGTACAGTAACGTCAAATCTGAAAACATGGTCTGGAAAAGTGGTACATGGGACCATAGAAACAGTGTCTGATAAAGAATGATGATGAAATATTACATCCATAGATAATGTAGTCCAATTGGTTCATGTTCCACGGTAATTGGTGTCAATGGATCTCGTTATCCTGAAACTTTCATGATCTAAACATGGAATATTGTTTGTCAGTTTCCATAAAACTATGCATTAAGAGTAATGCAACAGCTACTTATCATTTTGAGCAGTTGTATCAATTGAAAGTTAGATCATTGCAATGAAATGAATAGACAGTCATCTCAGATGTAATGTGTGAATTGCATTTTGAAATGGTAATACTTTGATGTTAAGTTGTGTCATTTTGAACAGGTGATTTTAGTTCAATGAACAAATGATCTTAGCTTTATGTGTATTGCATCCAAGCAATTGGAAAAAGTGTTGGAGTTTTGAAAAATGTGCATTTTGATCATTGGTTGTGAGTTTTGTGTCTAGAGTTTTGAAAATGACATCAAGGTTTCCCAAAATTAGTGCCAAAGTGATTGTAAAAAACTGTAATTGGTCTGTGTAACAGTCTTCTTTAAGGAATACCATGTGGCTTTTCAAGATTTTCTCTGACCATGAGTCTACTACAGCAGAAATTCTAAAAAGAGGCATTTTGTCAAATGGAGCTCTTACCTCCTCTCTGCAAAGAAGTGTTTGTATGCGTGTGAGTGTGTGTTTGGATTCTGTGTGTGCAATGTGTGTGTGTGTGTGTGTGTGTGTGTGTGTGTGTGTGTGTGTGTGTGTGTGTGTGTGTGCTTCCTGTAATATATCCTCCAGTTGATTCCAAAGAGGCTGCTGTGATGGAAGTGTGGACAGAGTCAGTACCCATCTCTAACATGTGGGGGAGCAGTAGCTCTGTCCGCCATACTGTGTGTGTGTGCTTTGGCATTGGTGCATTTTTTTAATATGCAGCTCCCCTACGATATATAACCCAAAGAACCTTGGACTGCTCTGAAATAGGTGTGCTTTGCTCCCTTCAACTGGTGTAATATAATCACTTACGTGAGAGATGCTACAGATATCCATCTCAGCTCTTAGGGTGATTTCGCAGCGAGCGTAAAACATTCGCAAATCTCAGTTAGTGATCTGTCTCTCCATGACATAATATCTTGCTAGTGTTTTATAAAAGGGGGAAATGGTTCGTAAAGTCACCGGGTTCCAGACCCTGACTGACACTGTCTAATATTGTCAGTTACTAGGAAGCCATCTCCGTGACTGATCATTTTAGTGTTAAAGTTTCAGCCCAATTTGTTTTTCCCAGCGAATTACCAGTGACCAAGGTTACGTCCCGAATGGCACCTTATTCCGTATATAATGCACTACTTTTGACCAGGGCCCATACAGAAGTGCACTATATAGAGGACAGTGTGTCATTTGGGACACAGACAAAGCGTCACGGGATTGTATCTATGCTAATGCACAGCGCAGAGGAGTTGTTCCGTTCTCCACGGGACAGAGAGCGATTGTAATATGCCACTGGTCAGTTGGAGTTAAGTGGTTTAGCGAGAGGCAAACTGAATGCTACAAGGGTGGGTGGGTGTGTTTGGGAGGGAGGGAGGGAGAGAGAGAGAGGTTTACTGTATCAGAATTTGGTACTACAATATCATACACACGGTATCTTTCTCCTGTTGTGGTCTATGAACCCAAATCCCAGCCAATGTGAACTCTAATGTGTATCCCTTGTTTAGATGGAGAAGAAGAGTCTAAATCAAATCAAATTGTATTGTTCACATACACGTGTTTAGTGTTATTAGATGTTATTTTGGGTGTAGCGAAATGCTTGTGCTTCTAGTTCCGACAGTGCAGCAATATCTAACAAGTAATATCTAACAATTTCACAACAACTACCTAATAGACACAAATGTAAGTAAAGGAATGGAATTAAGAATATATAAATATATGTATGAGCAATGTCAGAGCGGCATAGACTAAGACACAGTAGATAGTATAGAATACAGTATATACATATGAGATGAGTAATGCAAGATATGTAAATATTATTAATCTGACATTATTAAAGTGACTAGTGTTCCATTTATTAAAGTGGCCAATAATTTCAAGCCTGTATATGTAGGCAGCAGCCTCTCTGTGCTAGGGATGCATATTTAACAGTCTGATGGCCTTGAGATAGAAGCTGTTTTTCAGTCTCTCTGTCCCAGCTTTGATGCACCTGTACTGACCTTGCCTTCTGGATGATAGCGGGGTGAACAGACAGTGGCTCGGGTTGTTGTTGTCCTTGATGATCTTTTTGGCCTTCCTGTGACATCGGGTGCTGTAGGTGTCCTGGAGGGCAGGTAGTTTGCCCCAGGTGATGCGTTGTCAGGATGCTCTCAATTGTGCATCTGTAAAAGTTTGTGAGTGTTTTAGGTGACAAGTCAAATTTCTCCAAAGTCTCCTGAGGTTGAAGAGGCGCTGTTGCGCCTTCTTCACCACACTGTCTGTGTGGGTGGACCATTTCAGTTTGTCAGTGATATGTACACTGAGGAACTTAAAACGTTCCACCTTCTCCATTGCTGTCTGGTCAATGTGGATAGTGGGGTGCTCCATCTGCTGTTTCCTGAAGTCCACAATCATCTCCTTTGTTTTGTTGACATTGAGTGAGAGGTTATTTTCCTGACACCCCACTTCCAGAGCCCTCACCTGGCTGTCTCGTCATTGTTGGTAATCAAGCCTACTACTGTTGTGTTGTCTGCAAACTTGATGACTGAGTTGGCGTGCATGGCCATATTGTCATGGGTGAACAGGGACTACAGGAGGGGGCTGAGCACGCACCCTTGTGGGACCCCAGTTTTGAGGATCAGCAAAGTGGAGATGTTGTTTCCTACCTTCACCACCTGGGGGCGGCCCGTCAGGAAGTCCAGGACCCAATTGCACAGGGCAGTGTTCAGACCCAGGGCCTCGAGCTTAATGATGAGCTTGGAGGGTACTATGGTGTGCTGAGCTATAGATAGGGCATTGTGCAGTATGATGACGATTGCATTGTCTGTGGACCTATTGGGGTGGTAAGCAAATTGAATTGGGTCTAGGGTGACAGGTAAGGTGGAGTCGATATTATTCTTGACTAGTCTTTCAAAGCACTTAATGATGACAGAAGTGATTGCTACTGGGCGATAGTCATTTAGTTCAGTTACTTTTGCATTCTTGTGTGTAGGAACAATGGTGGCCATCTTGAAGCATGTGCAGACAGCAGACTGGGATAGGGAGAGATTGAATATGTCTGTAAACACTCCAGCCAGCTGGTCTGCGCATGCTCTGAGGACGCGGCTAGGGATGCCGTCTGGGCCAGCAGCCTTGTGACTCAAGTCGGTCATGGAGAAGGAGAGCCCACAGTCCTTGGAAGCTGGCCGTGTCTGTGGCACTATGTTATCCTCAAAGCGGGCAAAAAACGTGTTTAACTTGTCCGGAAGAAAGACGTCGGTGTCCGCGACGTGGCTGGTGGACCATTTCATTTTCCTTTTGTTGTCCTTGATTGTCTGTATACCCTGCCACATACAGTACGTCTTGTGCCTGAGCCGTTGAATTGCGACTCCACTTTGTCTCTATACTGACGTTTTGCCTGTTTGATTGCCTTGATTGCCTTGTTTGTATTCTGCCATATTCCCAGTCACCTTGCCATGGTCAAATATGGTGGTTTGCGCTTTCAGTTTTGCACCAATACTGCCCATCTATCCACAGTTTCTGGTTAGGGTAGGTTTTAATAGTCACACTGGGTACAACATCTTCCTGGTCGTAATGCTGGTTATGCTGGTTTGTTACCGCCACTCTGATATCCAACAGTTCTTCCCGGCAGTATGTAATAACACATAACATTTTCTGGGCTAACAATGTAAGAAATAATTCATAAAAAAACAAAATATTACAAAGTTTCCTAAGAACTAGAAGCGAGGCAGGCCTCTCTGTTGTACCATCTGTGGCGAGCAGAGAAAGGATACTGTGTATCTCTTGTTTAGATGAAGAAGAAGTCTATTGTGAGCAGAGAAAGGTTTGTTTATATCTAGCTTGTCATTCTACTACATACTGTACTATCTTTATCTTTTGTTGTGGTCTTAATGCTAAAACCTGTGTTTAGTAAGGATGAGCAGAAGAAGAGGAGTCTATGTGCTCTCCTACCTTCACTTCCTCGTTGTGATCACGCGCGTTAAATGCCTCTTGATTGGACGTTTGTTCTCATAAGTGTCAGCTTCTCAGTAGCAGGATAGAGTTGTTTAAATGAGGCAGGCAGCTATAAATATTCAGCCTCTCTACCTCTGCAGTGGCCTCGTCCTCTCTACCTGCATGGCTGCAAATAGGGGACTGGGGAACTGACTATACTACCACAGAACCTTCAGGCACCTTATAGTATTACGCTGTACAGTGGTACAGTGTACTTCATTAGTTTCTTCAGTTTTAGAGAACACCTTATCTAATGATTTCATACTACCTTTTTTCTCTGTCTCTGTCTCTGTCTTTCTCTCTCTCTCTCTCTCTCTCTTTCTCTCTCTCTCACACTCTCTCTCTCTCTCTCTCTCTTGCACAAACAAACACACACACACTCACTTGTGAGTGCTGCGTGAGGAATTTGTTTTAGAAATAAACATTTCTAATCCTGATAAATAGAATGGAAAGTAGAATAAAATAGAATAAATAGAATGGAAAATATTGCACCAGACCTTTGTGGAAAGGTCTGGTGCAATTGCGTCAGATTAATTTTTGACCAAGAAGTTTTGATCTCAATCTATCCCGCCTCCATTAGAATATAATTACGTCTGTGTATGGTGATTAAAACATCACTTGATTTACAAAACATACATAATTAGAGACTGGATACATTTTAAAAATAGACTCCTCTCTACAATCTAACATAACACCAACAATGGTAACTCAACCCAGGGTTGCGAAATGTTTTAAATGTGTTCTATGGTTGAAAATGATCTTTCCTCAAAATAATTTCTCTTCCAAATCTACAGTTACATTTTATCCTCATAGGCCTGATCCATGTATGTGTCCCAAATGGCAGCCTTTTCCCAATGAAGTCCAGATCCCCATATGGGCCCTGGTCAAAAGCAGTGCACTATCAAGGGAATAGGACACCATTTGAGAGGCAGCCAATGTCTGCAGAATCGCTGGAAGGCTAGATTGGTGTGTATCGGCTGAGGGTGATATTTAGGAAACATTGTTAGCTCTTTCACAATGCATCTCCCGTCCCTGCATGCTGCTTTGGCCTATCTCCCTTTTCATCTGCCTGAACTCTTAAAATGCACTTTCTGTCTGTCCCCCTGTCTGTCTAGAGAAACCCACCAGTGTGTTTGTACGTGGTTGTTTGAGGTGAGCGAGACCCACCAATGTGTGTGTGTCTGTGTGTGTCATGGCGAATGAGTCCCACCAGTGTGTGTGAGTGAGTGTGTGTGTGTGCCCACCATTAAAACACCGCAGTCAGGGCTGAATGTGTCCCGAAGAAGAAAAGGTCAAATCCTTGGAGTGTTTAGCCCCAGGCAGCCCTCATGCTCTCTCACATTTTTTAATCATTGATCACATCTTGATCATGAAAAGGAAAAGCTGCAGTGATGTGTCTCAGGCAGCATGCCAAACGGCCCCTTGTTCGCTATATTGTCACGTTCTGACCTTTATTTCTTTGTTTTGTCTTTATTTAGTATGGTCAGGGCGTGAGTTGGGGTGGGCAGTCTATGTTAGTTTTTCTATATTTTCTATTTCTGTGTTTGGCCTGATATGGCTCTCAATCAGAGGCAGCTGTCTATCATTGTCCCTGATTGAGAACCATATTTAGGTAGCCTGTTTTCCTTTGTGTTTTGTGGGTGGTTTTTTTCAGTCTTTGTGTGTCTGCACCAGATAGAACTGTTTCGGTTGTCACTTTGTTGTTTTGTATTTTTGCTGTGTTCAGTTGTTTATTAAAAAGATGAACACTAACCACGCCGCGCTTTGGTCCTCTCTTTCTTCCACCGACGACAACCCTTACATATATAGTGCACTACTTTTGACCAGCGACCAAAGGGCTCTTGTCATGACAAAGGGAAGTTTTTTCTTAATAATTATTTACCATGAATGGATGGGGATGGTGAAAGACCACTTCCAATCTTGCCACTGTAAGCCTGTACGCTACACTTCTAACTACACATAAATAAAATATATATTTCCTGTTGCAGTTTGATTCGTTTCCGAGACATCAAATACCTAACAGAATAACAAAAATAGCACCTTGTGATACTATCTTGGAGGAAGAACTGTCTGCGTAGGAACATAATAGAAGATAGTCATTAAATATACATATTCTTAATAAGTGAGTCGTAGGCCAATCCTAACCGATACTCTTTCTACCAACAGCCCATTACAACAATATTTTTTTTCCATAGTTACTGTAACTACAGGAATTTAATAACAAACATCATGGAATTCTATTGGACTCTGGAGCTTAATCAATGATTTTGTATCAACAGCATTGCCAATGCCGCATCAGGCTACTCTATATCAAATCTCCAGTATTCTCACTCTCTCTCTCTCCATGCTGATTTTCATTTCCTTTAGATTGGTCTGGCCTATAGGGAGGAAGTGTGAACCACCATGATATAGAACAGCTCTGCAACTCTAATGAAGGAATGGACAGTTAAAGGCTCTGTCTTTGAGATGGCTGGCGGTTCGGTCGATTGTCTTTCCACCTCCTCTTTCCAACCAAAAGCAATTTCTCTGAGTCATTACCCCTTCCTCTCCCTTATGTCTTTGTGGACTGGTAGACTTGATGTCTGGGGCTGCATCCCACACATGGAGCCCTATCTCCTTCATAGTGCACTACCTCTGACATTTGGGACTCTGCCTGGGCCTGGCAGTGTAGTGTAGTGTAGTGTGGAGCTTAATCTGCTGGATGTGAGACATTAACTCACGCAACGTCCCTCAGGACTAGAGCTCCTCTCCCCTGACCGACGAAGTGAACACAGTGGCACTGCCCACTGCCCACCAACCAAAGCTACACACACGCTCCATCAGCCACCCCGGGGCAAGGTTTGTGTGTGTGTTTGTACAAACCTGAACATATGTGTGTGTGTGTGGGTTTGTTTAAGTGTGCTTCCATATACGTGTGTGTGTGTATGTGTGCATGTGTGTGTTTGTGTGTACCTGCATAATGTATGTGTATGTGTTTGCATGTACCTGCATACGTGTGTGGGTTAAAGTGCTCTCCTGACAGTGTGTATGTTTGGATGGGAGGTAGGTAGGGAGGTAGGCAGGGAGGGATTCCTCTGTTAAACTATGGACATATACTTCCCGTCACGGAGGGCGATTGCAGCCGACAGCTGCCTGCAGCTATGTGTTAACAGAGTGAAGGAATAAGAAGGAGAGAAAAATGGACTTTGGAGTTTTGCACTAAGAGGTGGCATGGCCTTGGGTTGAGAACTGGAGAATTCCAAGTCAGACCATGAAAGAAGTAACAATAGATTCACTTCATCCCATTGATTCTTCTGTATCCAATTGGCAGAATTGGAGAACACCTTATCTAAGGTGTGTGTGTCCCCACCTCTCTCTCTCTCACTCTCACTCTCGCTCAGTTAAATATTTGATCAGTCATCACAGCCTGTGGTTGGGGCTGTTTTGCTGTTCCACCTCTTCTGCAGGGAAGCCTTCAGGTGGAAAAGAGAAACGTTCACGTGGAATTCAAATGGCAGCATATTTCCATCATAGTGCAGTGCATTACTTTTGACCAAGGCTCATAGAGTCTGCTACACCTTTCGTCCACAGACAGACAAATGAATGATAGCATGGACTTTAGAGGTACCCAGACTAACCTTGACTGACTGATTTGAGTTCCTTTCTCATGGTTTATTAGCTGTATTTCATTCAAGACATAAACAACCAATTTATTTGGAGTTAATTTCTCTATTTGTTATCACTCCTCTCTATTTGCCTGTGGCCCGAATTGACTGTTAGAATGTAAATGAACAGAGGCACTGAGCTGAACTGTCCGTGGTGCTGAAAAGAGGAAGTGGGTCTGGTTTGTAGTGAACACAGCTGCTAAACATGGCAACACATTGGGATGAGTCCCAAATGACAACCTGTTCACTATGTAGAGCACTACTTTTGACCAGGGCTCTGGTCATAAGTAGTGCGCTATGTAGGGAATAGGGTGCTATTTGGGACGCAGACTGAGTGATGAATGCTGAACTCCTACTGAAGGCAAAACCGGGTAGGTGTATTGGTGGGTTTGACCTTCGGGTCGAAGCGTTGCTTTCAATAAAACTGCGGGAGCATTTAACAGTGTGCTGGTGATGTCCATCTTTCTTTCATAGGTTATAATATCCCTCATGCATACAGTGGTGTTTTTGGACATTTCAAGCCCCAAAAAAACCAACAGCTTTATATGTTTAGAGAATATCAGAATTGCTCTCATACTTTAGTCTTCTTTAAACTCTGCTGGCTTTCAGGGCAGGGGAGGATTTTTGACACAGCCCCAAAAAACATGGAATAATGTTCAAGTTATCAGTTTAATAAATCAAAATGTCATGAGAGGCTTTGGAAGCATGTAGTCCTTCATTCCAGGCAGCTGTCTTCAGTCCACCCTGCTTATTCCCCCACTGTTTCCATGATGACAGCATGATGTGGCAATAACATCCGATGGCCTTTCACATTATATTAGTCCCTTCCCCCCCACCAACACACCACCTCACTACCCCATATCACTGTTCTGCACAGTAAAAAAAAAAAACTCTATGCTTCATAGATCATGTGTAGGCTACAAATCACAATGGTAATGTAAAGTTGGATGTTTTATTCACTGGCTGTGAGTGTAAGCCCTGTATTAATGAACCTGATTCATACAAACCCATTATTTTCAATATACTGTGTAAATGTGTATGTCCCAAATGGTGCCCTATTCCCTATATAGTGCACTACCTTTGACCACGGCTCGTATGGCTCCTTAGGGAATATGGTGCCATTTGGGAAGCATCCTACCTAAATAAAGATTCTTACATGGTCCCGTGGGTTCCTTAAGGTTCATTGGAGAACTCATGCCCGATAAAGAAACTGAGTTAAGTGTATGGTTCCTGATGTGGCATCTACGGTTCTTAAGAATTCTAAAAGGTTCTTGTAATATATGGAAGTTTGCGATGTGATGTGTACCTTTCATAGCACACAGCATAGTGGCCAGTGTTAACTGGTGTTGCTTTTCCAGCGTAACATTTCTAGTGTTGATTCAGGAGTTAAATTAACACTGTAAAGAGATAAATGAACAATCAGTGGTGTTAAAGAACCCCAGTGTTGGTGTTAATAACCAGTGTTGAACGAAAACCACTCCCATCATTAACGTATTTCCCAGCATACTCTATAGCAGGTTGATGTTTAGATGTTTCAGGTTGATGTTTAGATGTTTCAGGTACTCTCATATCTTTGTCTTCCCAACCCTGGCAGTCATTCGAAATGCAGGTTGCGGGTGATTTTTCCTCTCCAAATGTTGGATATCCCCACTCTGGCTGGACTCCAATACGAATTACATATCGCTTTGCAAGCCAGCATAATGTGACTTGCAGGCAGGGCCTGATTAATGCAGGGGCTTAGCGGGGCTGAAGCCCCTGGGCCCAGGCCCGTGGGGAGCCCAAGAGGCAGCAAAAAAAGAAAAAGGAAATTTATACAGTATACAAAACAAAACATTAGGATTACCTGCTATTTCCATTACATAGATTGAACAGTTGAATCCAGGTGAAAGCCATGATCCCTTATTTATTACACTTGTTAAACCCACATAAATCAGTGTAGAAGGGGCGGAGAGAGGTTGAAGCCTTCAGACAATTGAGACATGGAATGTGTATGTGTGCCATTCAGAGGGTGAATGGGCAAGAGAACATATTTAAGTGCCTTTGAACAGGGTACGGTAGTAGGTGCCAGGTGCACCAGTTAGTGTGTCAAGAACGGCAATGCTGCTGGGCTTTTCACGCTCAACAGTTTCTCGTGTGTATAAAGAATGGTCCGCCAACCAAAGAACATCCAGCCAACTTGGCAGATCTGTGGGAAGCATTGGAGTCAACATGGGCCAGCATCCCCGTGGAACGCTTTCGACACCTTGCAGAGTCCATGCCCCGACGAATTGAGGCTGTTCTGAGGGCAAAAGGGGGCCTAGGAGCCAACCACTGGAAAGCTCAGGAGCTCGAACTCAATGAGCGTAGACAGCCTGCTGCTGCCACTCTGCTAATCATCAGATGGGGGGAGGAGAGGAGATAGGGGGACCACGTGGGTAACTGGGGGGCCCTGCCTTGATTGGATAACTGATTAATACAACAATTTAAATCAACTGCATAATAAATAAATGCCACTGGTCATTGTGTGAGTCATGTGTAATTTATAATCCAATCAGAAAGCTGTCACCAAATATGGCACATAACATGTATGGGGTATAACATGGTTGCAGAAATATTGCTGGCTAGCCTGCCTACAGAAAATGGTGGGGGAAAAGTGTCCTCAGTGGGGCCCAGAAAATGAAATGACTGAACAGAAAACAACAGCAGGAGCAAGAATTTAAATGAAAAAATACCCAAACTGACTGGTTATTTTTATGCGCAACACAAAGATACAAAGTACAAGGACAACTATAGGCCTGCAATCGCACATATGAGAGATCAACCCATTGGTAGAGTGGATGCCTTGTGCTGCATATATTCTGAATTTGGTTGGGGTAAAAACTGTGAACTGTTGCCTCTGGACAAATGAGTTGTTCACGGTTGTGCAGTCAGCATTTAACTTTTGCTCCAAATACACTTGGCGATGGCAGATTGTTACATCAAGTTTACAACCAAATGAAAACAGACTAATTGAAACACTCAAATCTCTGAGCATTATGCCTCAATTATGCCAATGTTAGTCAGTCTCTTCTATTTTCAAGCTCAAGGACATATCTGAGGACGAAAATCAAACTCTGGCCAATCGTAATCGCTCCTTCACTCTATACCCAAATGGATAAACTTGAGATTGCTTTTCTCTGTAACTTGTGGAACAAAATACTTTTTCAGAATGGAAGCACTTCAGGCAGTCCAACTGGACCTGTCTAACACTGTTTGTTTGGTGGCCTCCTTGAAAGATTTTATGGCTTGGCTCCGGGTTCAGGTTGATAGCTATGAGGCAAAATCAAAGGGCATGTCACCAAGCGTGGAGTTGTCAAAGGCAGAGCCTGACTGTCATATATCATTGGAAGGTCAGCAGAAATCTGCCATCGGTGTGTTCACTGTCATGATTGACACGCTTTTTTCCAAGTTGAAAAGAAGGTATGAGTCACACAAATCGTCCAGTTTAAAGAATTTATAAAAAGTGAGAAAAACACATCTGCCAGGGCATTGCTTCACATGCTGAGATAGGAATCTACAAGCAGTGTTTCCTAATGTTGACATTGCCTTGAAAATATTCTTGACTTTACCTGTTACCAACGCATCAGGGAAACGGTCCTTTTCAAAGCTGTCTCTTGTCAAAACACAGACTGAGATCAACAATGGGACAGGAAAGACTGAACCATTAGACTCTAATGGCTCTTGAGAATGATATACTCAGTGCACTCGATTTCAAGGACATACTGTATATACAGTACCAGTCAAAAGTTTGGACACACCTACTCATTCAAGGGGTTTTCTTTATTTAAAAAATGTTCTACATTGTAGAATAATAGTGAAGACATCAAAAATATGAAATAACACATATGGAATCGTGTAGTAACCAAAAAAGTGTTAAACAAATGTATTTTATATTTGAGATTCTTCAAAGTAGTCACCCTTTTCCTTGATGACAGCTTTGCATACTCTTGGCATTCTCTCAACCAGCTTCATGAGGTTGTTACCTGGAATGCATTTCAATTAACAGATGTGCCTTGTTAAAAGTACCTTTCTGTAAATCAGATTTGTTGTGACAAAGTAGGGGTGGTATACAGTCCTATTTGGTAAAAGACCAAGTCCGTAGTGAAACCACTACTAAAGGACATCAATAAGAAGAGGAGACTTACTTAGGCCAAGAAACACGAGCAATGGACGTTAGACTGGTAGAAATATATCCTTTGGTCTGATGACTCCAAATTTGCGCTTTTTGGTTCCAACCGCTGTGTCTTTGAGACACATAGTAGGTGAACGGATTATCTCGGCATGTGTGGTTCCCACCGTGAAGCATGGAGGAGGAGGTGTGATGATGTGGGGGTGCTTTGCTGGTCACACTATCAGTGATTTATTTAGAAGTCAAGGCACACTTAACCGGCAGGGTGTCGTGACGTTAATCTGAATTAACTAACTATGTTTAATTTTTACCTGATTAAATTAATCAGGTAACAATTAACTCAGTAGGATCTGGGGCACCACGAGAGCGATTCTTTAAAGTGTTACCATCTCCCAACTTAAACTTTACCTATCACATCTACTGTTGAAGTCGGAAGTTTACATACACTTGGAGTCATTCAAACTTGTTTTTCAACCACTCCAAAAATGTCTTGTTAACAAACTATAGTTTTGGCAAGTCGGTTAGGACATCTACTTTGTGCATGACATAAGTAATTTATCCAACAATTGTTTACAGACAGATTATTTAACTTATAATTCACTGTATCACAATTCCAGTGGGTCAGAGGTTTACATACACTAATTTGACTGTGCCTTTAAACAGCTTGGAAAATTCCAGAAAATTATGTCATGGCTTTAGAAGCTTCTGATAGGCTAATTGACATCATTTGAGTCCATTGGAGGTGAACCTGTGAATGTATTTCAAGGCCTACCTTCAAACTCAGTGTCTCTTTGCTTGACATCATGGGAAAATAAAAATAAATCAGCTAAGACCTCAGAAAAAAACTGTAGACCTCCAGTCTGGTTCATCCTTGGGAGCAATTTCCAAATGCCTGATGGACCCACGTTCACCTGTACAAACAATAGTACATAAGTATAAACACCATGGGACCACGTAGCCATCATAGCGCTCAGGAGAGATGAACGTACTTTGGTGTGAAAAGTGCAAATCAATCCATGAATAACAGCAAAGGACCATGTGAAGATGCTGGAGGAAACAGGTACAAAAGTATCTATATCCACAGTAAAATGAGTCCTATTTCGACATAACCTAAATGTCAGCTCAGCAAGGAAGAAGCCCCTGCTCCAAAGCCGCCATAAAGAAGCCAGACTACAGTTTGCAACTGCACATGGTGACAAAGATGGTACTTTTTGTAGAAATGTCCTCTGGTCTGATGGAACAAAAATAGAACTGTTTGGCCATAATGACCATCGTTATGTTTGGAGGAGAAAGGGGGAGGCTTGCAAGCCGAAGAACACCATCCCAACCATGAAGCACGGGGGTGGCAGCATCATGTTGTGGGGGTGCTTTGCTGCAGGAGGGACTGGTGCACTGTACAAAATAGATGGCATCATGAGGAAAGAAAATTATGTGGATAAACTGAAGCAACATCTCAAGACATCAGTCAGGAAGTTAAAGCTTGGTCGCAAATTGATCTTCCTAATGGACAATAATCCCAAGCATATGCTTCCAAAGTCGTGGCAACATAGCTTAAAACTTCTTATGTCTGAGATCCCGCTAATGGGATTGATATGACAACAGACAGTGAAAGTTCAGGGCACCAAATTCAAAACAGAAATCCCATAATTAAAATCCCTCAAACATACAAGTATTTCACACCATTTTAAAGATACACTTCTTGTTAATCCCACCACAGTGTCTGATTTCAAATAGACTTTACAGCAAAAGCACCACAAACGATTATGTTAAGTCAGAGCCAAGTCACAGAAAAACACAGTAATTTTTCCAGCCAGAGAGGAGTCACAAAAATCAGAAACAGAGATATAATAAATCACTAACCTTTGACGATCTTCATCAGATGACACTCATAGGACTTCATGTTATACAATACATGTATGTTTTGTTCGATAAAGTTCATAGTTATATAAAAAACATCTCAGTATACATTGGCACGTTATGTTCAGTAGTTCCAAAAACATTTGGTGTTATACATGGAACTTTAGATACACTTCTCCTTAATGCATCCGCTGTGACAGATTTCAAAAAAGCTTTACGGTAAAAGCAAACCATGCAATAATCTGAGTACGGCGCTCAGAGACCAAAACAGCCAAACAGATATCCGCCCTATTGTGCAGTCAACAGAAATCCGAAGTAACATTATAAATATTCACTACCTGTGATGATCTTCATCAAAATGCACTCCCAGGAATCCCAGTTCCACCATAACTGTTTATTTTGTTCGATAATGTCCATCATTTATGTCCAAATAGCTCCTTTTGTTAGCGTGTTCAGTTCACAAATCAAAATTCATGACGCGCATTCACTAGGAGCAGACGAAAAGTCAAAAAGTTCAGTTACAGTCCGTAGAAACATGTCAAACTAATCTTTAGGATGTTTTTAACATAAATCTTCACTAATGTTCCAACCGAAGAATTCCTTTGTCTGTAGAAATGCAATGGAACAGAGCTCGCTCTCACGTGAATGAGCGTCACAAGCTCATGGCATTCTGGCAGACCTCTGACTCAATCCCCTCTCATCCGAATAGACAGCTGCCTCTGATTGGGAACCCTACCTGGCAAACAAAGAAAGACAAAACTAGAATGCCCATCCAAATCACAACTTGATCTTACCAAATAGAGAAATAAAAAGGTTATAAGGTCAGGGCGTGACAGTACCCCCCCCAAAGGTGCGGACTCTGGCCGCAAAACCTGACTCTATGAGGGAGGGTCCGGGTGGACAACTAGTCTCGGTGGCGGCTCAGGTTCGGGGCATAGACCCCGCGCCGCTTGCTGATCCCTCCGCTTCCGTGGAACCGAACTGTGGATCATCGCCGGAGGCTCCGGACTGTAGATCGTTGCCGGAGGAACCAGACTGCCGACCTTCGCCGGAGGCTCCGGACCGCGGACCGTCTCAGGAGATTCCGGACTTCAGACCGTCTCAGGAGGTTCCGGACTGGGAACTGTCGCCGGAAGCTCAGGACTGACAACTGTCATTTTTTTGGTGCTGCCTCTCGTGCTTGCGTCTTGTCCTAGATTCCTGGTCTCGTCGCCGTTCCTCTCTCGCTGCCTCCGCCGGCTGGTCTTGTCCCCTGCCATTACCCCCCCGGTCCAGGATGTCCTCCACTCCTGGGCACGTTGCTTGGTCACTTGGTGGTGGGATCTTCTGTTACGTCCGTCGTTGAATGGGTAAGACCAAAGCGCAGTGTGGAAAGTGTTCATTGTACTTTATTAAATGAACACCAAAAAAACACCAAAATATAAACAAACGTAAAGCTCTGTAGCGCTAAACAGCAACTATACAAAGACAAGATCCCACAAACTAGGGTGGAAAACAGGCTGTATGATTCCCAATCAGAGACAATGATAGACAGCTGCCTCTGATTGGGAACCCTACCCGGCCAAAAAAGAAATAGAAAACTAGAATGCCCCCCCAAATCACTCCCTGACCTAACCAAATAGAGAAAGAAAAAGGCTCTCTAAGGTCAGGGCGTGACACAGGGACTTTTTACTAGGATTAAATGTCAGAGATTGTGAAAAACTGAGTTAAATGTATTTGGCTAAGGTGTATGTAAACTTCCGACTTCAAATGTATATATATATATATATATATACAGTGCCTTGCGAAAGTATTCGGCCCCCTTGAACTTTACGACCTTTTGCCACATTTCAGGCTTCAAACATAAAGATATAAAACTGTATTTTTTTGTGAAGAATCAACAACAAGTGGGACACAATCATGAAGTGGAACGAGATTTATTGGATATTTCAAACTTTTTTAACAAAACAAAAACTGAAAAATTGGGCGTGCAAAATTATTCAGCCCCCTTAAGTTAATAATTTGTAGTGCCACCTTTTGCTGCGATTACAGCTGTAAGTTGCTTGGGGTATGTCTCTATCAGTTTTGCACATCGAGAGACTGACATTTTTTCCCATTCCTCCTTGCAAAACAGCTCGAGGTCAGTGAGGTTGGATGGAGAGCATTTGTGAACAGCAGTTTACAGTTCTTTCCACAGATTCTCGATTGGATTCAGGTCTGGACTTTGACTTGGCCATTCTAACACCTGGATATGTTTATTTTTGAACCATTCCATTGTAGATTTTGCTTTATGTTTTGGATCATTGTCTTGTTGGAAGACAAATCTCCGTCCCAGTCTCAGGTCTTTTGCAGACTCCATCAGGTTTTCTTCCAGAATGGTCCTGTATTTGGCTCCATCCATCTTCCCATCAATTTTAACCATCTTCCCTGTCCCTGCGGAAGAAAAGCAGGCCCAAACATGATGCTGCCACCACCATGTTTGACAGTGGGGATGGTGTGTGTTCAGGGTGATGAGCTGTGTTGCTTTTATGCCAAACATAACGTTTTGCATTGTTGCCAAAAAGTTCCATTTTGGTTTCATCTGACCAGAGCACCTTCTTCCACATGTTTGGTGTGTCTCCCAGGTGGCTTGTGGAAAACTTTAAACAACACTTTTTATGGATATCTTTAAGAAATGGCTTTCTTCTTGCCACTCTTCCATAAAGGCCAGATTTGTGCAATATACGACTGATTGTTGTCCTATGGACAGAGTCTCCCACCTCAGCTGTAGATCTCTGCAGTTCATCCAGAGTGATCATGGGCCTCTTGGCTGCATCTCTGATCAGTCTTCTCCTTGCATGAGCTGAAAGTTTAGAGGGACGGCCAGGTCTTGGTAGATTTGCAGTGGTCTGATACTCCTTCCATTTCAATATTTTCACTTGCACAGTGCTCCTTGGGATGTTTAAAGCTTGGGAAATCTTTTTGTATCCAAATCCGGCTTTAAACTTCTTCACAACAGTATCTCGGACCTGCCTGGTGTGTTCCTTGTTCTTCATGATGCTCTCTGCGCTTTTAACGGACCTCTGAGACTATCACAGTGCAGGTGCATTTATACGGAGTCTTGATTACACACAGGTGGATTGTATTTATCATCATTAGTCATTTAGGTCAACATTGGATCATTCAGAGATCCTCACTGAACTTCTGGAGAGAGTTTGCTGCACTGAAAGTAAAGGGGCTGAATAATTTTGCACGCCCAATTTTTCAGTTTTTGATTTGTTAAAAAAGTTTGAAATATCCAATAAATGTTGTACCACTTCATGATTGTGTCCCACTTGTTGTTTATTCTTCACAAAAAAATACAGTTTTATATCTTTATGTTTGTAGCCTGAAATGTGGCAAACGGTCGCAAAGTTCAAGGGGGCCGAATACTTTCGCAAGGCACTGTATATATATATATATATATATATATATACAGTACCAGTCAAACGTTTGGACACACCTACTCTTTCAAGGGTATTCTTTATTTATACTATTTTCTACATTGTAGAATAATAGTGAAGACATAAAACTATAAAATAACACATATGGAATCATGTAGTAACCAAAAAAGTGTTAAACAAATATATATATTTTATATGTAGCCACCTTTTTCCTCGATGGCAGCTTTGCACACTCTTGACATTCTCTCAACAGTCTTGAAGGAGTTCCCACATATGCTGAGTACTTGTTGGCTGCTTTTCCTTCACTCAGCGGTCCAACTTATCCCAAACCATCTCAATTTGGTTGAGGTCGGGTGAGGTCATCTGATGCAGCACTCCATCGCTCTCCTTCTTGGTCAAATAGCCCTTACACAGCCTGGAGGTGTGTTGTGTCATTGTCCTGTTGAAAAACGAATTATAGTCCCACTAAGTGCAAGCCTGGTGGGATGTAGTATGGCTGCAGAATTCTGTGGTAGCCATTGTCATGACTGTCCACGAGAATCCAAATAGGTCAGATCAGGTATGCAATGAATAACTTCAATCAGACCCCCTTTCACTAGTAGAGGGGGAAGGACTAGTGGGGATTAACAACTCACATCCTGTCATAAATCAAGGGAAAAGATGCAAGCCTCCCTCTCCAAATTCACCAAAGGAACATGCTTTGTCTAAAATTAGGCCCCCATGAAAAGGCCTTATGAAATATGTATTGTGTTAAAGAATTAAATTTGATTTGTTAAAAAACTTTGAAATATCCAATAAATGTCTTTCCACTTCATGATTGTGTCCCACTTGTTGTTGATTCTTCACAAAAAAATACAGTTTTATATCTTTATGTTTGAAGCCTGAAATGTGGCAAAAGGTCGCAAAGTTCAAGGGGGCCGAATACTTTCGCAAGGCACTGTATATGGTTCTTCAGAGGCCCTAAAATATTTTCCCATGTGGCATCGCTCTCAAGAACCTATTCGGTTCCAACTTGTACCTTTTATTTAAGGAGTGTATGTACATCTGCTGACGCTCTACCAGCAGTTGAGTTCAACTTGAGAGTGAATCAGTTGTCATTTTTTTCAATTATTTAGATGGTTGTTGTTAGGACTGCATAACATTCTTTGTAAAGGAAAAGTGAGAGACTGTAGGGAGGACGTATTTACACATGGCTGTGATAGTGTCGTGATATCTTGTAGCAGGAGCTGCAGTCTCAATAAGCTCTCTCTGTATCTCTCACTCTCTCTGTCACACTCTCTCGCTCTCAATCTCACTCACTCTTTATCGCTGTGCTTTAGGGTTTATTCATCTTCATTAGAAGAGAACAACTTGACAACAGTGGATGCCTAACAGGCTGCAAGGAAAGTGCAGCCTGTAATGCAGCCTCCAGGTAAAGTGATACACTATGCAATATGGTCTATATGGTCTAATATATACCAACGTATGTGGACACCCCTTCAAATGAGTGGATTCGGCTATTTCAGCCACACCCGTTGCTGACAGGTGTATAAAATTGAGCACACAGCCATGCAATCTCCATAGACAAACATTGGCAGTAGAATGGCCTTACTGAAGAGGTCAATGACTTTCAACATGGCACTGTCATAGGATGCCACCTTTCCAACAAGTCAGATTGTCACATTTCTGCCCTGCTAGAGCTGCCCCGGTCAACTGTAAGGGATGTTATTGTGAAGAGGAAATGTTTAGGAGCAACAAGGGCTCAGACACCAAATGGTAGGCCTCAAAAGCTCACAGAACAGGACCGCTGAGTGCTGAAGTGCATAATACGTAAAAATTGTCTGTCTCAGGTCGCAACACTCACTACCAAGTTCTAAACTGCCTCTGAAGCAACTTCAGCACAATAACTGTTCATCAGAAGGTTCATGAAATGGGTTTCCATGGTGGAGGATCCGCACACAAGCCTAAGACCACCATGTGCAATGTCAAGCCTTGTCTGTAGTGGTGTAAAGCCCAACGCCATTGGAGTCTGGAGCAATGGAAATGCGTTGTCTGGAGTGATGAATCACGCTTCACCATCTGGCAGTCCGACGGACTGGTTTTGGCGGATGCCATAAGAACGCTACCTGCCCCAATGCATAGCTTCCAAATTTGTGGCAACAGTTTGGGGAAGCTCCTTTCCTGTTTCAGCAAGATAATACCCCCATGTACAAAGCGAGGTCCATACAGAATCGGTTTGTCGAGATCGGTGTAGAAGAACTTGACTGGCCTTTACAGAGATCTTACCTCATCCCCATCGAACACCTTTATGATGAATTGGAACGCCGACTGCGAGCCAGGCCTGATCGCCCAACATCAGTGCCCAACCTCACTAATGCTCATGGCTGAATGGAAGCAGGTCCCCTCAGCAATGTTCCAACATCCAGAAGAGTGGAGGCTATTAAAAGCAGCAAAGCGGGGACCAACTCCATATTAATGGCCATGATTTTGGAACGAGATGTTCGACGATCAGGTGTCCACATACTTTTGGTCAAGTAGTGTGGTGTGCGTGTGTGTGTGTGTGTGTGTGTGTGTGTGTGTGTGTGTGTGTGTGTGTGTGTGTGTGTGTGTGCATCTGTGCGTGCGTGCGTGTGTGTGTGTGCTTGTGTGTGTGTGTGGGTAGAAGAGAGAGACACATAATATACATTTAGTGAATGTCTTGAGTGTATATGAATGGATGGTCCTGTTATGTAATGTGTTGTAGTGAATCTGTGTCAAAGCTGTTAATTGGACTGACTGGGTTTGTACTCCGTACAGCACTCATCATTATCTCCGTTACACAAACAGATGGCATGAGGGTTATGCACAATATTTTCGTCTATATTTGGATAGGCTCCCCTGGGAAAAACATGAACAGGCATCTATTTAAATGTATCTTTTGATTATACTTTTAAAACCAGCCCTTTAAATCCAGGAATATATTGAACATTTAATCATAACATATATTCCCCAACAAATGTTGCATGAGAAGTTGGGAATGGATGTGTTCCTCTTTGAAAGGTTCTGAGACATAGGGTGATTTGATGAAATGATATGCATTACACTTTTCATATTTGCTTGTTTCTAGCCTAGGATACTGATCTCTGCTAGAAATTGAGATTTTAGCCTAGCTGAAGGCATGTATATTCTTAGCTACTAAACTCCAGTCTAGAAATTAGGTTGCGCTGGGAGTGAACGATGCATGGGTTTCACAGAAAAGGCATGCATATTTCATGTACAGTACAGCAGCAGGATATCAATCTCGGCTACATGGCATGCACAGTTGGAAATATTGATTTGTCAAGTTGCATTTCTCATCTCACCAATGTATCATGGGTCTGTGTTCGTTTAGTCACTATTTTGGAGTCCACATAGAATTGCATTTGTGGATCTGGAGACCAAAAAACCACCATGAATAATTGGGTGGATTTATTTTACTCTGTTATGTTGCCTTGAATATATCGCCTCCCTCCCTCCCTCCCTCCCTCCCTCCCTCCCTCCCTCCCTCCCTCCCTCCCTCCCTCCCTCCCTCCCTCCCTCCCTCCCTCCCTCCCTCCCTCCCTCCCTCCCTCCCTCCCTCCCTCCCTCCCTCTCTCTCTCTCTCTCTCTCTCTCTCTCTCTCTCTCCATCTCTCTCTCTCTCTCTCTCTCTCTCTCTATCTCTCTCACACTGACTGAACGGATTGCATATTCACACAGGCTGAGATAGTGATATTATTGAGCAGGACCTGCAGTCTCACTAATATCTCTCTGCCTTTCATTCGCTCTTTCCTTCTCTCTCTCTTGCTCTTGTAATCTCTCTATACATATATATATATATATATATATATATACAGTTAGATGGCATACAATTGATGACATCATGAGGATGGAAACTTATGTGGATATATGGAAGCAACATCTCAAGACATCAGTCAGGAAGTTAAAGCTTGGTCGCAAATGGGTCTTTCAAATGAACAGTGACCCCATGCATACTTCCGAAGTTGTTGCAAAATGGCTTAAGGACAACAAAGTCAAGGTATTGGAGAGGCCATCACAAAGCCCTGACCTCAATCCTATAAAATATTTGTGGGCAGAACTGAAAAAGCGTGTGCGAGCAAAGAGGCCTACAAACCTGACATAGTTACACCAGCTCTGTCAGGAGGAATGGGCCAAAATTCACCCAACTTATTGTGGGAAGCTTGTGGAAGGCTACCCAAAACATTTGACCCAAGTTAAACAATTTAAAGGCAATGCTACCAAGTACTAATTGAGTGTATGTAAACTTCTGACTCAATGTGATGAAAGAAATAAAAGCTGAAATAAATCATGACATTTCACATTCTTAAAATAAAGTGGTGATCCTAACTGACCTCAGGCAGGGACTTTTTACTAGGATTAAATATCAGGAATTGTGAAAATCTGAGTTTAAATGTCTTTGGCTAAGGTGTATGTAAACTTCCGACTACAACTGTATTGACAATATACTGTATATACATTATATAGTACCTAAGGAAGGCATGCAGATCCCTTGACTTTTCCACATTATGTTACTTTACTGTCACACCCTGATCTGTTTCACTTGTCTTCACTTGTATTTGTCTCCATCCCCTCCAGGTGTTGCCCATCTTCCCCATTATCCCGTGTTCTCTGTTTGTCTAATGCCAGTTCGCTTTGTTTTGTCAAGCCTACCAGCTTTTTTCCCCTATGCTTCTGTCTGTCTCTAGTTCCTGTTTTCTAGCTTTCCTGGGTTTGACCATTCTGCCTGGCCAGACCCTGAGCCTGCCTGTCGTTCTGTACCTTGCCATACTACCCTGAATCACTGGCCTCTGCCTGCACTGAGCCTGAGCCTGAGCCTGCCTGTCGTTCTGTACCTTGCCATACCACCCTGAATCACTGGCCTCTGCATGCACTGAGCCTGAGCCTGAGCCTGCCTGCCGTTCTGTACCTTTCGGACTATTGACCTTTGCCTGCCCGTGACCTGTCGTTTGCCTGCCCCAGTATTTTTATAATAAACTTTTGTTACTTCGAAACTGTCCGTGTAGCCAGGGTCCGGTGGCGGTCCGCTTGTCATTGATACCTGGAGGTGGTCTTGAGAATTTCCGACCGGGCTCTCTTCCAGGTAAAACGACAGCGGCAGACAAACATCTGGGAAGAGCAGGGGCTGATAGCCCAGGGAACACGCAAAGGGTGAGAGACCTGTGGCAGAGCAAGGAAGGGTGTTGCGGGCATATTCGACCAACACTAGTTGCTGGCTCCAGGTGTTTGGTTGGTGGGGGCAGCGAAGAGTTGTTTCCAAGGTCTTGGTTGGCGTGCTCCGAATGGCCGTTGGACTAGGGATGGAACAAGGAGGACAGGCTGGCCGACTACCCAATGAGTGTGCAGAATGCCTTCCAGAACTGGGACGAGAACTAAGGACCCCAGTCGGAGACCATGTCCACCGGGAGTCCATGGATCTGGAAGACGGGCTGCACCATGACCTGGGCGGTCTCTTTGGCAGAGGGTAGCTTGGGGAGAGGAAAGAAGTTGGCGGCTTTGAAAAACAGGTCCACTACTGTCAGGATGGCGGTGTTGCCATCAGATGGGGGAAGACCCATGACAAAGTCCAGGGATATGTGAGACCAGGGACAGTGAGGGACAGGCAGTGGTTGAAGAAGACCAGCCGGAGCTTGCCAATGAGTCTTGTTCTGCCCACAGACTGTGCAGGCAGCAACCACGGTCGGTCTCCAAAAGCGATGTTGCAAAAAGGCTAGGGTCCAACGGGAGCTCAGGTGGCAGGCAAGCCTGGAGGAGTGGATCCACTCCAGGACCGAGGAGCAGACAGTGTCAGGAAAAAAACATCCGGTTATCTTGGCCCCCTGGGTTTCGGGCTGAGAAAGCTCTGCCCTCACGGACCTGCTTCCCTATTCCCCAGCTGAGTGCCATCATCAGACACGAGGTGGGAAGGATGGTCTCTTGTGGTCAATCCAAACAATGAACGGATGCTTTGCCCCCTCCAGCCAGTGCCTCATAGTGCCATCGTAGTTCCTCTCCATGCCGTTGAGGTGATGGAAGAAGAAGGCGCAGGGATGTAAATTGAGGTCCAGGGCAGAATGCTGGGACAGGACAGCCCCCACCTTTGACATCCGAAGCATCGGCCTCCACTAAGAACTGACGGGACGGGTCATGATGAACCAAGATGGGAGCTGTGGTGAAACAGTGTTTGAGATCCTGGAACGCCCGGTCAGCAGCTGGGGACCACGTGAACGGAACCTTGGGAGAGGTGAGTGCAGACAGGAGGGAAGCCAGGGTGTGGTAAACCTGGGTTAAAGCGGTGATAAAAGTTGTCGAATTCCAGGAAATGTTGTCGCTGCACCCTGGACATAGGCTGAGTCCAATCCACCACTGCTCTCACCTTCCCGGGATCCATCTGTACACTCCCTGCAGCAATTATGTAAGCCAGGAAGCGAATGGTAGAGTGATGTAATTCACACTTCTCCGCTTTCACAAAAAGCTGGTTCTCCAGGAGGTGTTGGAGAACCTGTCGGACGTGGAGCACGTGTTCTTGGGCGGTGCGGGAGAAGACGAGGATGTCGTCGAGGTAGTCAAAGACGAACCGGTTCAACATGTCGGGGAGAACATCATTAACCAGAGCCTGGGACACAGCTGGGGCATTGCTAAGGCCAAGTGGAATGACCAGATACTCGTAGTGACCTTTGGCCATGTTGAAGGCAGTCTTCCACTCGTCCCCCTCCCATAGCTGCACCAAGTGGTAGGCGTTCTGTAGGTCCAGCTCGGAGAACACAGTGGCCCCCTGGAGCGGCTTGGAGGCCAAAAAGATGAGTGGTAGCGGGTAGCGGTTCTTCATCGTGATGTCGTTGAGGCCCCGGTAATTGATGCACGGGCGTAGGGTTTTGTCCTTCTTATCCACAAAGAAGAACCATGCACCAGCGGGGGAGGCAGAAGGAAGGATGAACCTTACAGCTAAGGAGTCCTCAATATCAGTCTCCATAGCCTTGGTCTCCGGACCTGACAGAGTACAGTTGTCCATGGGGCGGAGTGGTGCCTGGGAGAAGATCAATCCTGCAGTCATAGGGTCGGTGAGGCAGAACCGAAGTAGCCTGGGCCTTACTGAACACCTCCCAGAGGTCCTGGTACTCTGCGGGAATGGCAGAGCGGTCTGGGGCATCTTCCGAGCCCACAGGAAGATGTCCCGGGGCAGGCTGCGCTGACTTCAGACAATGGGCGTGGCAGAACAGGCTCCAGCCCAGCGTCCAAGAAACTCTCATTGGCCCCAAAGTCGAAGGGCTGCAAGCTCATCTTTGACCACCTCCGATAATCTGTGAAAGAACATGTCGAACAATGCTTCCGGGTTCCAGGCTATCTCAGCCGCCAATGTGCGAAAATCCACTGCTTAGTATACCAAAGTATGGGAGTCTTGACGTAGCTGGAGCAGCTTACGAGCAGCCTCTCTCCAAGACAATGGGGAATCAAACACCTTCTGAACTTCCGCCACAAACTCCTCTAGACTGAGGCAGACGGCGGACTGTTGCTCCCAAACCGCAGTAGCCCAGGTGAGTGCCCTCCTGGTCATCTGCGTTATGATGTACGCTATCCTAGAGTGATCCAAGGGGAACGAAGAAGGCAAGCACTGGGAGAGAAAAGCCTGTCAGGTTCTGGAATCTCCAGCATAGCGCTCCGGAGTAAGCGGGGTTCTCCGGACACTGGGGTAGGCTGGGAGATTACAGGTGTGACCCGCTGCTCAGTGGGGAATCCGCGGAATTGCTCCAGCAAAGTCTCGAAGAATGCCTGGTCATGGCATTTTGCCAGGGTATGGAGTCCCTCCATAAGACATTGCAGTAACTCCATGTGTCACCCAATGGTGGCTCCTTGCAGGGAGACAGCATTGTGGAGCTGGTCTGAGCCTGCTGGGTCGGTCATGGCCAGTTCGTACTATCACGTTTTAGGGAAGACTCAGATGCAGAAGTAACAAAAGTTTATTACTAGAACAGGGGGAAGGCAAAACGACAGGTCAAGGGCTGGCAGAGGTCAGTAATCCAGATCAGGGTCAAAAAAGGTACAGAATGGCATTCAGTCTCAGGGTCAGGGCAGGCAGAGATCAATAATCCAGTGTGGTGGGGCAAGGTACAGGAAGGCAGGCAGGCTCAGGGTCAGGGCAGGCAGAATGGTCAAAACTGGGAAAACTAAAAAACAGGAACTATAGAAAAGACAGGCGCAAGGGCTGGTAGGCTTGACGAACAAAACAAACTGGCCACAGATAAACAGAGAACACAGGTATAAATACACAGGGGATAATGAGCGGAGATGGGAGACACCTGGTGGGGGGTGGAGACAAGCACAAAGACAGGTGAAACAGATCAGGGTGTGACACCAAATACAGGTGTGCCAAGCTTGTAGCGTCATACCCAAGAATACTCAATGCTGTAATCGCTGCCGAAGGTGCTTCAACAAAGTACTGACTAAAGGGTCTGAATACTTATGTAAAAGTGATGTTTCAGTTTATTTATTAATTCAAAAAAATGTCTAAAACCCATTTGTGCTTTGTCATGATGGGGTATTGTGTGTAGATTGATGAGGAGGGGAAAAAAAAGTTTTAATACATTTTAGAATGAGGCTGTGACGTAACGAAATGTGGAAAAAGTCAAGAGGTCTGAGTACTTTCCAAAGGCACTGTATATCCGCTTTCTCCCTCCGTCTCTCTCTCTCTCTTTATATATACATCCGGAGTAAGCAGGGTTCTCCGGACACTGGGGTAGGCTGGGAGATTACAGGTGTGACCCTATATACAGTATATATATAATGTATACAGCGCTTGTTGCGCAGCATATCAAGCCCTGGGCCTTCTGTCAGAGTGACTTCAGTCAGGTCTAGACTGAGAGCATTCCAGAGCTGCATGCCTTGCCATTGTCAGCTGCACCATGAAATCTCTGTTCAGCCATGTTCAACACAATGCTCATCGCACCCTCAGAAGCATGGAGTTTCTGACAGAAATATCTCAAGTAGGAGAGTGAGAGACAGCATGGGAATATAGATACAACTACAGTAAAGCAAAGTCTGGTAGAGAAACCCTGCACAAAGAGAAAAAGCTTTTTTTTTGTATTACACAAGACTTATACTGTATGGACATATTTACTGCCACATACTTTACAGATGCATTGATCCAAAGCTACATTTCTTTGACAATTTGGAATACAAAATTCAACTGTCAGTATGTATAGGCCTATGTGATAAATGTGGGAATTGAACCCACATATTTGGCATTTTAAGCACCATACTTTTGTGGTCCATACTGAGTCCCACAGGACCACTTCAGTTCACTGGTATGTTTGTTGTAATATCAGTGCCTTAAGCTATAAGAATCAGAACTCTGACATTGACACACTGGCCTCCAAGGGGAACATGTCATCAAATTACCTCAGATGTCAGTCAAAGCTGAAGGACAGACTGTCTCCCTGCATTAAACAAATTATTTCATGCATAATACCACCAATAATAATAAAAAAAATCTTAATATAATTTGAAAATGACTGTATATTTCCATTTTCTGTATATATGTTTTATTATTTTCAACAACACACATTTACTTCTCTGGCAATCTTTTAGTTTCAGATAATACTGTTCATCTAGTATTGGGAAGTAAATAATCATTGAATGAAAAATGTCAGTGACTGTAGGAAGCCTGATTAGAAACATCAAGTTGTTAAAAAGACTGATTATTGTTTTTTGTTTCTCATTTTGTTAAAAAATGCATCTTCCACATTCTTCTTTTGGACCTGAAGATCAAATCGCAGGAATTCCGATCGCTATCCAGTGTGGAATCCGCTGTTTTGTTTGTTTACTTCAACAATTCTTCATGTGGCAAAGTCACTACATGGTCTTATCAACGGCGAGGTAGGCTAATCCTTTTATAACGTTTGATAGAAAATATCCATGGCTCGGACATGCAATGCCACTTCGAAATGCGAATGCAATGGGCTAATTCCATGTTGAAGCAAATTACTTTTTTAAATGTAAACAACAGGATAGGCTACATGTTTGTTATAACTAGACATATTACAGAGGGACTGTGTAGGCTACTATTTAAGTATAAACATCCATGACCTAAATACACAAATTTAAGCAACTGCATAATTAGCTTCGGCACAGGTTTTTATTGGCCAGTGAGTGGTCAAGCCCTCATCACTCCTCCAACTAATTCATTCATAGAAAGCCTGCCTCTTTATGCTAACGCCAGCTGGTGCGCCCATAATTCCCATTGTGGAAATAGCAACAATATTTATGACACATCCCTTGACTTATGGCGTTACCAACTTTCCTAGGATTTACCGTTGAGTTTGGTTTGTTAAAATAGAGCCACCTATTTTATTCCTTTATTCAATGTCATCCCTTAAATATATTCCACATATATGTAACAGTTTAATATGATTATATCTGCCAGCAGAGACTTATTAGAGGTTCCAGGCTGAGGCTTAAGCTTAATTGAGCTAGCTAATTCTTCCCCCTCTGATGTAAACTTTGTCCCTCCCTTTCTAACACCCTTATTTGTGCATCACAACAAGGCGGCTTGCATAAAACAAAGAGATAAGAATCCAGACTGATAACGAACGACCAATGACATGCATAATCAAGCTATTTTACTCAGCATTACAAGTAGGAGCCTAGTACCCGCAGACCTGCCCAGCCGAGCCCAGACTTTATGATACAGGAATAATTAGTGGTGTGAGATAAGGCCAGAGGAATCTATCATCAGACTCCTGGGCACTGGGATTTCCAGGTATCAATGGGGAAATAGGAAGACGATCCATCATTTAACATGCTAACTAGGCAAGGGATTTAAACATGGAGATAATACAGGTGCATCTTTATCACATGGCCTCTGAGACTTCAGTGGGGTAGTATGGGATCTCCTCTCTCATTATCTCTGCCCTGAGTTATAGTGAACTTGTTCCTCTTTGAGAAAGTAGCAGCAGTATCTGCAGTGGTGTGTGTTCATGGATGCTACGGGAAGCCAGGCATCCCCAAGAAATTGACCAAGAAAAAAAGAAAACACCTACAAAATCATTTTCCTTTAATTCGCAAGAGGCTGAATGTATCTCACCGGTTAAAGCATCCGAGCAAACGACACAGCGCCCCCCCCCCCTGTCTCAGTATGTGTAGCGCATCTATCTGAGGCTGTCTGGTCAGAAAGAATATGACATTGTTGCCGGCCGAAGCATTGAATGCAAGGGAAGCAAGCGAGCATTTGGCCTCCCTTGATAAAATAAATATACCATAATAGCCAATCAGCATTGAACTCAACTGAGCGAGTCTGTCCCTCTGTGAGAAAGTGGTAGTAGTATATGAACACCTCAGAGTTAGGTGACTGTTAGTCAACTTGATTCATATGCAGAGGTAAATTTGATAGTAAGCGCATGCTTGAGTCCCACTCACCCTGGGCTTTTTTCTACCAGTGGTTCTAACAAAATACAGATGACCTCAGTCGATATGGAATCACCTTTTTGTGAAAAATGAGTTGGTCCGTCGCCTGTGTGTCTGATGTGTATCTGCTGTGTATCTCACAAGTCTCTCAAGACATCAGTCGACTACTGTTTGTTTTTATCACTGACAAATCATTCGACTTGATTGAAATGGGCAAACCTTGAGAGCTGAACATTACAAACACATTGGTGTCATTCAGCGATACCAGGGAGAGAACAAGAAATAGAGGTGACCCTTACTCAGTTACCAGATAGTATTCCAAGGACATTGGTTGTATTTTGAGAACTGTATCTATTCACGTAGTACTATTCAGTTTCATTCTTCCTGGCATGTGATTTCAGAAGCACCTATAGATAGCCTACTAATACTGTAGTCTGGACCAAGTATCCCAAAAGTCTGCCTGCGTCTATGGAAAAGATACCCTGCATCTCTCTCTCCCTCCATCTTACTCTCCCAAGGACAGAGAGAGCAGCACAGCTGGCACCACACAGTTGGCAACCTGAGCTATATTCTGGAAAGCTTCTGTACTATATAAAGAAAGTGACAGGGCCTTTGTCAGTCTACCTGCCCCACTTTCCTTCCCCGAGAACTTCCTCAACTTTGTCCTAAAAATCATGCCTCGAGAGAAGATGTGTGAAAGGTGAACAAAGCCTTTCCAAAATCCTCAGTCCTTGCCAAGCATCATCGTCATTCAAAGAAGGTTCCTGCTGTGCCTTCCCCTATTTCCTTTCATTTGTATTCCAACGGAACAATGCATGCAATCTAAGTTACCATGTCATGGCCCTTAAATGAGTCTTGAGAGTAGCTCTTCAATCATTTACAGGGGTTTACGAATCCCTACATCAAATACCAATGTTATAAATGACTTATTCCAAGATCTAGAAACATTACTCACTTTGCTTTGATGTAAAATGCCTTTTTAATCTTCGGATCATCAGATCAAACTGAAAGAAAATGATTCTTAAACAACTTGGCATTTGATCTTTTTGAACAGAAATGTTCCTCAAAGCAATAACTTGTTGATAACGTGTCTTCTTCATGGTTCCTCTTGAATATACAGATGTGTAAACACACTTAACAGTACACACCAGTAGAGTCTACACCAGTTTTAGATTTTGTTAACTACCAACTCCTACTTGCAGACCCAGTGAAAACTGACGATCAGTAATGTGTTGATTTCTGTGTGTAGCTTCTCATTTCTACTCTAGTCAAGCAGTGCAACTTGCAGACCCAGTCAAGTCAGTGATAAGTGTCAAGCCATAATATGTGTTGGTGTAGTTTCTAGTTTCTACACTAGTTTCTCTCAGTTGTTAGCTACCTATAGTACCAAGCTGGACAACTTGATGACTGTCCATTGATGACTGTCTTAAGTTAAATTCACACACTACCGAGACTGAAGATATGGAGCGTAGCACTGTGTTGTAATGTTGTTTTTTGGGGCGGCTACCTCTAAAACGCTCCGGCATTCAATTTACATGTGTACTACCTGAATATTGAGAGGTGACTTATCATTTATTTTTTATTGAATGTTATAGATTCAAAAATAAATAATGATCTGATTATTTCAGAGATTGAGATGTGGAAAGAAAGCTAAAAATGAGTGGAAAGCTAAATCTTTAACTGTCGACCCATAATGTGTTGGTAGCAGTCGATCAATGTCTCCCCACTCGTTTCCATTGAGTCCAGATGTCTTAACAGAATCCTATTGCCTGCCTGTCCACTAATGAGGGACAGTTGAGAAGCAATCTCGCCTCAGAGTGGAGGACATTGTTCTGCCGCTACATTCAATTTGCACCAGTTTCATCCTAATGCAATAGCCCCAGACCCAGTTCCAGCAGATTAGTGATAAACTGCTGTAGCAGAAGGACAAAGATCTTAAGTCTTTGTCAGACAACATTGATTGATAGGACCCAGTCAGGTACACAGAGACAATGTGTAGGCTAGTTAATTATCTATTTGCTTCTGTTTCTAAGTTACGGGCTTGACATCTTCAACACTCATACATGACAGTCGGGCACGGACACACCATGCGTCAGAGTGTGCAGCATCTATCTGTCTATGTCTCATGGTAAGGAGAAAACGATGGTTACCACCATCCTAACCTGTCCCCTGAAGGCTTGTCTGGCTAAATGATCAAACGGTTTGTCTCTGATAGAGTGACCTCAGGTGTGACTGTGTCACTGCGAGACAAGGTTGTTACATCGAATGAACAGTCCAATGTCACCCTGTGAAATGGCCCTTCTCAGCAGAGAGTGAATTCGAAGGTAAGTTGATGGAATCATATGAGTCATATCTTGGTTTACCTTGTACAAGACACCATGGGAAAATGCACAACTTGATGAGGTTTAACCTGACCCTGGTAGGTGGGAAAGTTATAGCGTCAGGTGATTTTTTAAAAAGAATGCACATCAGGTGAGACAGTCCGTGATTTATATTCCACAAATGCAACAATGATGACTCATGCTTTTAAACGAGAATCCTCACTCCTCCAGAAGGATTGTTTTAAAACCCCATGCAGTCAAACTTTACAGACAGGCACTTCTTTTAATTTGGTATCTGATTGGCATTGGGAGTTGTATTTGTACCTGAAAGCCAATCAGGGATCAAACAATTTTTCAACAATTTGGTTGTCGGGCGGCAAATGAACTTTCACTATCTATCTAATTAAAACCCAGAATGTACTGTATGGACACTTCGTAGACCAGCCTACTCTGTAGGGAGATGAAACGTTGCAGTTGACCAGATGTGTCTGTCTGCTTCTTTCATCTTTCTTTACATCCTCCTCAGTGAGCGATGCCACATCTCTCAACGTATGACTACCCAATCTGAGGCACATTTCCCTCATCGAAAAGGAAAGAGAGAGAGAGAGCGAGAAAGAGAGTAAAAAACAGAAAGAACACACGCTTTGCAGAAATTAGTGCGTAAACAAGTATAAAAGCCAAAACTTGAGCTACGTTTTAATTGCATCCGTTTCGTCTTTGCGCTTCAAACGGCAAGCTATTGGTGGTTGATGCTTTGATCTACCTCTCTGTCTCCCTCACCTCGCCTCGCTGGAGCGAGGAGGCTTCGACTTGGCTCCCCTGTCTGTTTAGGGATGAAAAAGCAAAAGCTAGATCTTGTTATTTGCATGATGATCGACCAGGCAATACTCTTGCTTATAACTATTTGTGTTAACCTTGGCTATTAATGATGAACAGGGCCTCAAGTTTGCCATCAAATATCCGCATTCCAGTGATTTCTTTCAATGCACTACTTTACATAACCGTTTGTGTTCTCTCCCACTCAACCTTGGCTATTGATGATGCACAGAGCACCTGTCATCCACACAACAATACAAGTCATTTAGTAAACCCCACAGATTCATTTACAGTGTCAATAGGCTTGTAGTAAGGCATCTGAGAAGTTGTAACCTAACTATACATATGAAGAGATGGTCCAACTGTTAAATAAATGCAGTATGTTGTCATTAATTCAGGGTACTATCTACATGGTGTCCTGTCTAGTCTCTCGTCACAACCTTAACATTAGCTGATTTGGTTCGGGGTATCCCAAGATTATTTCCAGTCAAATATTGATTAGACTCTATTTCTAACTGGCTTTTCCTTTGGTTAATTTAATTTTGTCTTATTTAAACCTTCTCCCATTCCATCCCATCCCCATTGGGAGATGGTAAGCTTGTCAAACATGGGCAGCAGCCTAAGCTTAGTTTACTACATGAGGCAGAAAGACAGGTGTTTTCTTGTGAGGGTCCAGGAAGTTTGGCAACATGTACAAATAAATAAAACCTCAGCTCTGTGAAGCAGTTCCTACACACCCATAGATCGAGCTACCTGAGCAGTTTCAGTGCTTTGATTTTAATTTCACTTATGATACAATTAACAGGTAGGATAGAAAGGTAAGGCGGTGGAGCTCCACATACGCTGAGTTTGATATCAAGCCCCGCCAGGGGAGAGATAAAACACACAGGAGACAGCATGCTGGGTGGAGAAGTCATGGTCTGGCAACATCACCTTACTGAGTGAAGGGAGGCGACACTTATGAATCCCTTCTTATTAAATATTAGCATGAGCTACCTCCTGATAGTGAATCTGGAAGAAAATATAGTAGCACTATAATATTACCATAAACATAACCAGTTTACAACCATAACTCAAACCACTATCTACCTCAAACATGATACCTCGAAAGAGAAGACTTGCAGTCCAATCTGAGACTTGTAATAATAATTGGTGTATATACATATGCAGTACCAGTCAAAGATTTGGACACACCTACTTATTTCAGGGTTTTCTTTATTTGGACTATTTTCTACATGGTACAATAATAGTGAAGACATCAAAACTATGAAATAACACACATGGAATCATGTAGTAACCAAAAAAGTGTTAACCAAATCAAAATATATTTTATATTTGAGATTCTTCAAAGTAACCACCCTTTGCCTTGATGACAGCTTTGCACACTCTTGGCATTCTCTCAACCCGCTTCATGAGGTAGTCACCTGGAATGTATTTCAATTAAAAGGTGTGTCTTGTTAAAATTTTATTTGTGGAATTTTTTTCCTTCTTAATGCATTTGAGCCAATCAGTTGTGTTGTGACCAAATTGGGTTGGCATAGGTCCATAGGGGTAAAAGTCGATAATATGTCAAGAACAGCTCAAATAAGCAAAGAGAAATGACAGTCCATACTTACTTCAAGACATGAAGGTCAGTCGCAAAAACCATCAAGCACTATGATGAAACTGGCTCTCATGAGGACTGCAACAGATAGGAAAACGGAGAGTTACCTCTGCTGCAGAGGATACGTTCATTAGAGTTACCAGCCTCAGAAATCGGCAAATTAACTGCACGTCAGATTGCATCCCAAATAAATGATTCACAGAGTTCAAGTAACAGACACATCTCAACATCAACTGTTCAGAGCAGACTGCGTGAATCAAGCCTTCAAACCACTACTAAAGGACACTAATAAGAAGAAGACACTTGCTTGGGCCAAGAAACACGAGCAATGGAGATTAGACCGGTGGAAATCTGTCCTATGGTCTTATGAGCCCAACTTTTAGATTTTGGTTCCAACCACCATGTCTTTGTGAGTCACAGAGTAGGTGAACCGATGATCATGTGTGGTTCCCACCATGAAGCATGGAGGAGGAGGTGTGATGGTGTGGGGCTGCTTTGCTGGTGACACTGTCTGTGATTTATTTTGAATTCAAGGCACACTTAACCGGCATGGCTACCACAGCATTCTGCAGCAATACGCCATCCCATCTGGTTTGCACTTAGTGGGCCTATCATTTGTTTTTCAACAGGACATTGACCCAAAACACACCTCCAAGCTGTGTAAGTGCTATTTGACCATGAAGGAGAGAGATGGGGTGCTGCATCAGATGACCTGGCCTCCACAATCACCTGACCTCAACCCAATTGAGATAGTTTGGGATGAGTTGGACCACAGAGTGAAGGAAAAGCAGCCAACAAGTGCTCAGCATATGTGGGAGCTCCTTCAAGACAGTTGGAAAAGCATTCCAGGTAACTACATCATGGAGCTGGTTGAGAGAATGCCAAGAATGTGCAAAGCTGTCATCAAGGCAAAGGGTGGCTACTTTGAAGACTCTAAAATCTTTAAATGTATATTGATTTAACACTTTTTTGGTTACTACATGATTCCATATGTGATATTTCATAGTTGTGATGTCTTTACTATCATTCTACAATGTAGAAAACGTTTTAGAAAATAAAGAAAAACCGTTGAATGAGTGCAGTAGGTGTGTCCAAACCTTCGACTGGTAATATATATATATATATTTATATATATATATTGGCCAGGTTTATGAAAGTGACAACGAAATCCATTTTGTTCTACAATGCTCCCCATGTACAGTATATTGTTTAAACCCTCGGTGCTATCAAACTCTATGATGCATTGTGTTTTCGCTCACAACTGTGAAAGCACAGAATGCTAAATTAGTTACAGGATCCTCCAATTAAGATATTGATGATCGTCGTGTCAAGCTCATTAAAATGATAAAAATACAAAAAGATGTGAGAAAGTATAAATATCTGAGTCTTTTACTGAGACAAACTTCCTTGCGTTCCAAAAACATGGTTGTTTATATTTCTCTCCTCTATCTGAATTAATGAACATATCTCAGTCTAATTGGAAGCTAAGCAGGAGCTGCCTCACCTTCAATGCCTTCAATGCATTCTGCAGGAGAGAAAAAGCTGCCAAAACGCAAAGTAATTCAAGCAAAAAATAAACATGATGTTCTTCCAAAAGCAAGGCCTTTAATGAACAAAAAGACTAATTCATTGAGCTGTGTCAAGAAATGGTGCACACACTCGGGGTTGAATTATAGATGAGTAGAGATGGGTGGCGGGCACAGTGTTAATTAATGGATTAATGGGGGTTGTAAACAGGTTCAGAGAAACATGCAGGTCTAAAACAATGCCATTCAGTGGAGGGGCCGACTGTGTCGATTTGAACCCCATTGTGACTGTGTCATATTGAACCCCATTGTGATGGTGTCAGATTTCCACTGTTGTCGGATGTTCACAGTTTAGCCTATTTATGTGACACAGCACTTTGTTCCATGAATACTCCTGTCAATTCGAAATGTTACGCTGCCACCTTTTTTTCTATAGCAACCAAACACTAGAGGATCTAGTGCCAGTCTGTTTGTGCTATCATGCAAACAAATGTTCACTCCGTATCACTCATGTTTTAGCTTGACAACGACAACAATAGATTAGGTAAATGCACAAACAGATCTGGGACCAGGCTGTAGAGCAGTGGTATTCAAACTTTTTTGATGCAAAAATGTCTCACCACCCCAACCCAAATGTAATGACACAACCTCACATCAACAAATAACCTTCAATTCATTACATTTTGATCTCTTCTAAAAATGAAAAGAAACCTAGCAGTCATGAGCGTTGAGCCAGTAACCGAAAAGTCTGTGGTTTGAATCCCCGAGCCGACTAGGTAAAAAAAAATCTGTTGATGTGCTCTTGTGCAAGGCACTTAACGCTAATTGCTCCTGTAAGTCACTCTGGGTAAGAGCGTCTGCTAAATGTAAAATGTTTAAAAATAAAGAAGAATGTGCAAGGCTTAATCTGGGGTGCAAAACCAGTCTTATTCAAAAAATTTTTTTTTTAAAAATGTAGCAGATAGCTTTCATTTGAGATTTCCAACAGGTGAAAAACAGCAGGGCACATTCAGTAAATGGTTGAGTCACGATAACCTATTTCAAATCAAATCAAATTTTATTTGTCACATGCGCCAAATACAACAGGTGTAGGTAGACCTCACAATAAAATGCTTACTTATGAGCCCCTAACCAACAGTGCAGTTTCAAAAAATATGGATAAGAATAAGATATAAATGTAACAAGTAATTAAAGAGCAGCAGTAAAAAAGAACAATATATAGAGGGGGATGCCGGTACAGAGTCAATGTGCGGGGGCACCGGTTAGTTGAGGTAGTATGTATATGTAGGCAGAGTTAATTAAAGTGACCATGCATAGATGACAACAGAGAGTGGAAGTGGTGTGGAGAGGGGAGGGGAGGGGGAAGGATGCAAATAGTCTGGGTAGCCATTTGACTAGAGGTTCAGGAGTCTTATGGCTTGGGGATAGAAGCTGTTTAGAAGCCTCTTGGACCTAGACTTGGTGCTCCAGTATCGCTTGCTGTGTGGTAGCAGAGAGAACAGTCTATGACTAGGGTGGCTGGAGGCTTTGACCATTTTCAGGGCCTTCCTCTGACACCGCCAAGTATATAGGTCCTGGATGGCAGGAAGCTTGGCCCCAGTAATGTACTGGGCCGTTCACACTACCCTCTGTAGTGCCTTGCAGTCGGAGGCCGAGCAGTTGCCATACCAGGTTGTGATGCAACCCGTCAGGATGCTCTTGATGGTGCAGCTGTAGAACCTTCTGAGGACCTATTCCAAATCTTTTCAGTCTCCTGAGGGGGAATAGGTTTTTGCCATGCCCGCTTCACAACTGTCTTGGTGTGTTTGAAACATATTAGTTTGTTGGTGATGTGGACACCAAGGAACTTGAAGCTCTCAACTTGCTCCACTGCAGCCATGTTGATAAGAATGGGGTGTACTCGGTCGTTCTTTTTCCTGTAGTCCACAATCATCTCATTTGTCTTGATCACATTGAGGGAGAGGTTGTTGTCCTGGCACCACATGGTCAGGTCTCTGACCTCCTCCCTATAGGCTGTCTCATTGTTGTCTGTGATCAGGCCTACCACTGTTGTGTCATCTGCAAATTTAAGGATGGTGTTGGAGTCATGCCTGTCCGTGCAGTCATGAGAGAACAGGGAGTACAGGAGGGGCTGAGCACCCACCCCTGAGGTGCCCCTGTGTTGAAGATCAGCGTGGCGGATGTGTTGTTACCTACCCTTACCAGCTGGGGGCGGCCCGTCAGGAAATCCAGGATCCAGTTACAGAGGGAGGTGTTTAGTCTCAGGGTCTTTAGGCTATTGATGAGCTTTGAGAGCACTATGATGTTGAACGCTGAGCTGTAGTCAATGAATAGCATTCTCACATAGGTGTTCCTTTTGTCCAGGTGGAAAAGGGAAGTGTGGAGTGCAACAGAGACTGCATCATCTGTGGATCTGTTGGGGCAGTATGCAAATTGGAGTGGGTCTAGGGTTTCTGGGATGGTGTTAATGTGAGCTATGACCAGCCTTTCAAAGCACTTAATGGCTACAGACGTGAGTGCTACGGGTCAGTAGTCATTTAGGCAGGTTACCTTAGTGTTCTTGGGCACAGGCACTATGGTGGTCTGCTTAAAACATGTTGGTATTACAGACTTGGACAGGGAGAGGTTGATAATGTCAGTGAAGATACTTGCTAGTTGGTCAGCGCAAGCTCGCAGTACATATCCTGGTAATCTGTCTGGGCCTTGTGAATGTTGACCTGTCTAAAGGCCTTATTCACATCGGCTGTGGAGAGTGTGATCACACAGTCTTCTGGTACAGCTGGTGCTCTCATGCATGTTTCTGTGTTATTTGCCTCGAAGCGAGCATAGACGTAGTTTAGCTTGTCCGGTATGCTCGTGTCACTGGGCAGCTCTTGGCTATGCTTCCCTTTGTAGTTTGTAATGGTTTGCAGGCCCTGCCACATCCGGTGAGCCTTAAAGCCAGTGTAGTACGACTCGATCTTTGTCCTATATTGATGCTTTGCCTGTTTGATGGTTTGTCGGAGGGCATAGCGGGATATCTTATAAGTTTCCGGGTTAGAGTCCCGCTTCTTGAAAGCAG